>NW_006408773.1:2347590-2363372 GCF_000296735.1 Chrysochloris asiatica | reverse complement strand
TTTTTTTTTTTTTTTTGGATGTACACATTATCTTTTCATCCCATTTTTCCATGAAATTTTTTGAAGTTCCATTGCATTGATGTGTATTTAGTTTGTATTAGTTTGTTAATAGTTTTTGTGGATAATAAAGAGTTTATTGATATACATTCATACTGCATCCAAGTCTTATTTAGAGTTCAAATATTATAACACTTATCACTTGCAAATTTACCTGGATCACTTCACACTTCTTACTTCCCACTTTTGATTTTACACTTCTTACTTCCCTTGCCCCATTTCCAGTTTTCCACTTCCTACATCAGAATTCATGAATATGAATACTTTAACCCAGTACAAAAATTACAACTCATCATCCATATATTATGCTACTGCTTACTGGTACATTTGTTGTGTCTCCTTATAATTTTATTCCTTGTTTTTTCAATACTCAGTTGTATGTTAAGGAAATAACATAGCAAAATAAATAAATATAATTAAAAAATATTTACTCACTTAATGATCATTTCCAATGTTTATTATTTGTTCCTATAAATTTGTGTTTCTGTCTGGCATCATTTCCTATCAATCTTATTAATACCCTTTATTATTTATTATAATAAGTATCTCAGGTAGCATAGTGGCTGCTAACCTCAGATTCAGCTGTTCCACAGGTGAAAGATGAGGCTTTCTGCTCCCGTAAAGTTTACAGCCTGAGAAACCCTATGCAGAGTAGCTATGATTCGGAACCGACTCCACGGCACACTACCACAAATCACCACCATTTCTTATATTGCCAGACTTATGATGATACATTTTCTTAATTTATCTGAAATTGTCTTTCTTTCATCCTTGATTATTATTAATATTTTGACTGCTCATTGATTTCTAAATTAAAACTTTTGTTATTATTAGTTTGGTACCTTAAAAATACTTTATGCTTTGGTTAGAAGTAATTTATGACTTCTATTATTTTTTTTCATTTCATATACATTGGCTGTTTTTATCTATTTCATTTCCAGGTTTTAATTTTATCTTTGGGTTTTAGCCAAAGGTGGCTTTCTTTTTATTAATCTTTGTGAGTGTGTTTTAAGTATCCTATGTAATTCCATCCATTTTTTAAAAATTGGGGCTATGATTTAATAAGCATTTCATCTTTTATAACTGTAACTTTCTCAACTTTTGGACTCTAATTATATATGTTTGGAGATAATGAGTGATGTTAATGAGAGGTGTGCATAAGTATTCAGTTATATTTATGTTTGTCTATTTCTTAATTGGGAGTCCTGATGTGGCACTGCAGGTTAATGTGCTAGACTTCAAAGTTGGTTTGAACTTCAATGTCCATTCTGGCTCCTGGTGACCCTGTGTGGGGTTTCTGAGGCTGTGGGTCTTTGTGGGAACAGAGCGCCTCGTCTTTCTCCCATGGTGTGGCTGGTGGTTTCCAGCTGCTGACCTTGTGGTTTGCGACTCCACTTGTGGCCCTTGCACTAACTGAGCTCCTTGTGCAGGACCCTTACACAGGCCTATATAGCAAGAAAAAAGCAGACACTTCAGTCCTGACAGATAAACCATAAAACAATCTGTAAAACCCTAACATAAAAGGACTCACCCACCTCGAGAACTGTGATGTACACACGCAGATACTTAACTGACCTTCAGAGACAAAAATGTTGGACAATCTTTCTCCCGCTAACTTCTCAATATCTTCCCTGTGCACCTCTACTGTAGTGACTAAAGGAGGGGCCTGAGCAAACAGACACCCTCACCTACTGCTGGAGGCTTCCACCTTGCACACACACTACCTGAGTAGCAAGGGACAGCCAGTTACAGCTTTATTTTTGTTCCAAAGTGGTGGATTTTGTCTCTGAATTTATATTACTTCTGTTTTTGGTCCATTTGATCACACATCTTTCCTGAAGGTGGGAGATTTTTCATACGTTACTCAAGAACAGACAACAATCGTGGACATATAGCCAAGCTATAAGCATACCCCATAACAGTCTACCACTGAGACAAGAGCCAACAACACCTGCTAAGCATTACATGCAAAATGGGAAGCTTATCTCCTGATCATATCCACCAGGAGACACTCAGTATGCTTAATAACACAACAACAAACATCCATTTATTGTTGTTGTTTCTATGTGCCGTGGAGTTAGTTCTGACTCATAGCAACGCTGTACATGGTTTCCGAGGCTGTAAATCTTTACGGGAGCAGAAAGCCCTATGTTTCTCCCTTGGAACCGCTGGGAATTTAGAACTGCTGACCTTGTGGTTCGCAGCCCTACGCTACCAGAGCTCCCACACAACTATGGGAAATGACAAACAAAAAACAGCAAAATATATAAAAACATATCCAAAAACAGAAGCGAATAGCTTAGACAAATGAGCTGAAGACAGAAAAAGGTTTTCGAGAAGTGGAAAAGCAGATTTTTGGATATGCCTGAGAAAGAATTCAGAAGAGTAATATGGAAAAAAATTCAAGTGCTCCCAAAAAGTGTGGAGGAAAACAAGGAATAAATCATGAAAGTACTACAAGAGCAATCAAATAGGATTGATACAGCAATGGAAACAATTCAAAACCTGCAAAAAGAGGTCCAGATGATATACAATAAGATATCAGAGATGGACAATACACTGAAAGGGGAAAGGAGCAGAATAAAAGAGATGGAATCCAGAACTAGTGATCTGGAAGACAAATCTCTCAATACATCTAAGCTAGAAGAGCAAGCTAAAAAAAGGATAAAAATATCTGAAGAGAGTCTAAGATTCATGCAGGATAACATGAAAAGGAACAACTTTAAATTATTAGCATTCTGGAACAGGAAGAATCAGAGAAGTCCACAGAGGAGATAGTTGAAGAGCTTCTGGAAGAAAATTTCCCTAACACCTTGAAAGATGAGAAGATAAATATTCAAGAAGTGGAACATGCCCCAGAAATGATAGAACCCAAAAGAAAGTCACCAAGACATATAATAATCAAGCTCTCCCAAATCAAAGGCAAGGAAAGAATACTAAAAGAAGCCAGGGAGAAGAGAAATGTCAATTATAAAGACAAGCAAACCAGATTAAGCTCTGACTATTCAGAACAAACCATTAAGGCAAGAAGGCAACAGGGAGACATATACAACACCCTACCAAAAAAACAAAAAACAAAAAAACTGCCAACCAAGAATCATCTATCCAGCAAAACTAGCAAACAAATACGATGGTACAATCAAAATAGAATTTGAGAGATTTTATCAAAACCAATCCAGCGCTTCAAAACATCTTAAAGGGAATTATTTGGACTGAAAACCAACAAGAACAGACAACAACCAGAAATTGACAGGCGTGGCAACACCACCTGGAACTCAGTCAACAGATAGCAGAATCCAGAACAGAATGAGACTACAATGAATTCAAAGGAGCTGGGAGGTCAACCGAAGATCAAAATTATATCAATGTCAAAGAAGGGACAAATGTAGCAACAGAGATTCAGGTGGTGAGGATGTCAGGTAGATTACAGGATACAACAGATTATCTTAAATGCAGAAAAAAGTTAGTAGAATATAAGATAAGCCCAAAGAAAGTTAATACTTCACAACTTACCATGAAAATGAACTTTCAAGCAGAACAAGCAAACATGAAAACTAAGAAGAAACTGAAAAGAATTAACATAAAAAACACAAACCCAACACAAGAAGGCATGCAGAACAAAAGAATGAACAGGACTACCAAAAAAGTAACATAAGGGCAGCAATTAATCCATACCTACCAATAATTACATTGAATGTCAATGGATTGAATGCACCAGTGAAGAGAAAGAGAATGGCAGAATGGATAAGAAAATAAGACCCTTCAATGTGCTACCTGCAAGAGACACACCTTACACACAAAAACAAAATCAGACTAAAAGTTAAAGGATGGAAAAAAATATGCCAAGCTAACTGAAACAATAAACAAGCATGAGTGGCAATACTAATCTCCGACAAAGTAAACTTTAAGATAAAAACCAGCCCTCCCCCCCCCCAGACTAAGACTCAATGAAAATACACTCTTATTGGTGATCACGTCCGTCACTGATAAGGGGAAGTGAGGGAAAAACAGCAATGAAGCTGCAAGCTAATTCCTACAACGTGCAATAGATGCCTGTGAACCCGGGTGGAGACCTGGGTGGCCAGCAGTGTGGCAAGACCTGGAGACTCTTGGACCCAGAGTCAGTGACATAGCTACAGAGGACTAGAGTGGAGAGTGAAGCATCCAGCTGATAAAAAGAGAGGGCATATTTACAAGAACAACCACACTTGCAGATAATACCCACTTGACCTGGCTTCAATAAATGGATGATCGGAGCTCAATTAGAAGAAGAAGAGGAAAAAAAGAGTAATCTGATACAATTTGATGAACTTGACCTACACTTATGGATGCAGTAGCTCAAAAGAGGGAACAAATCTTCACAGTAAGGATGAGTCCCACCCTCTCCACACATGGAGAGGACAGGGATGGGCAACTTGGACATTGGCTACCCAAAATGGGGATGCTGCAAAGGCATGAAGTGACTGGCTTTCAAGTTTTCAAGAGGGAACCTAGATCCAGAAAGTGTGGAGGAAGGTAGACTCTCCACTGAGATTCTAATCTGTCTAGGTGGGGCTGATGAAAAGCAATGCAGGTAGGTCTCTTGTGATACAATAGTGAATAATTGTTATTAGGATTGATTGTGAGGGATGGAGATTTAAAGGTTTTGTAGTAAGGAGGGGAGTGATTAACTTTGCAGTCTAGGAGTGGAGGTCCCTGGGACCATTAAGGGAGAAGAGCGGAGAGCGGGACCATACCCAGAGAAGCAGTGATGCCTCAGATGGAGGCAAAGATGATGATGTGGAGTGATGGATCAGCTGAGGACTTTAGACCCAGAGAGGGAGAGGGGCTGTGGGCTGACGACCGGGGAGCAGGATGGGTGATGATGCATGGAAGGGATTGTAATCATGGCAATGAAATGATATATGATAGGATGAATGTAAAACTAATGTTCTCCTTTGTCAACTATCAAATAATTCACAATAAAACATTTTTTTAAAAAGATGAAAACCAGCATAAAAGACAAAGAAGGACACTATCTCATGATCAAGTGTCAATTGGGGAAGACAACATAACCATAATAAATATCTACATTCCCTATGAAAGAGCACCAACATACATGAAGCAAATCTTACTAGAACTGAAGAAAGAAATAACAAAATCTACTATTATAGTGGGAGAGTTTAATACGCCAATTTGAAAAGTGACAGAACAGCCAGAAAGAAACTCAACAAAGTTACACTGAAACTAAACAACACAATCAACTAACTTGACCTTATAGATGTATACAGAGCATTCAATCCAACAACAGCACAATATACATTCTTCTCCAGTGCACATGGAACATGTTCAAGAATTGACCATATGTTAGGTCACAAAGCAAGCCTCCATAAATTTACAAACATCAAAATTCTACACAGCATCTTCTCAGACCACAATGCTATAAAACTAGAAATAAACAATAAGAAGACAAAGGGAATAAAGTTGAATACATGGAAACTGAATAACACCCTGCTGAAAAGTGACTGGGTAAAAGAAGAAATTAAACATGAATTCACAAAGTTCCTAAAAACAAACGCGAATGAAAACATAACATACCAAAATCTTTGGGACATGGCGAAAGCAGTACTGGGAGGACAATTTATTGAGAAAAATATGCACACCCAAAACGAGGAAAGAACCAAAATTAACACAGAATTCCCAACAACTAAAAGCAGACCTGCAGAGGGAACCTACAGTCACCAAAAAACAGAAATAATACAGTTAAGAGCATAAATAAATGAGATGGAAAACCGAAAAACTATAGAAAGAATCAACAGGACAAGAAGCTGATTCTTTGAAAGGATTAATAAAATTGTCAAATCATTGGCAAAACTAACAAAAAAGAAGAAGGAGAGGACACAAAGGACTTACATACATTTTTATTGTGATTTGAGTAAAATTTTACAGGGAAGTTCATCAATTTTACTTTCAACAAATCATATTTTTTGTTTCATTACAATGATTATAAAATGCTCTATAATCTACAATGATTATAAAATGCATATCAGTTAACAGTATGTCTCTCTATTCATTTAAGTTATTATAATTATGTTTTTTAATGCTCAGGCATATATAATAATTTAAAACACCAAAGGGCACATTCTGCAGGTCTGCCTCCTGGCTGCCAGTATTCAGTGCTCCTCTTTCCATGAATCTGGAATCCTCAGTGCTCGCTCTTTCCATATCCACATCTCTGCCTCCATCTCTGGTGTCGCTGCTTCTCTGGATAAGGTACTGAAATCTGCTTGTGCTCATCTCCCTTGATGGTCTTAGGGTCCTCTGTTTCTATCCTTTAAATTTAACGGTTCCTCCTTTTTGTTACAAACTTCTGCCTTTACAATTGTGAGATTCACAGTCATGGTAACAATTCTTCAACATTGAATTTTTTTCCCCACCTCTTTTCACCAGACTCATCTAGACAAGAGGAAATCAATTCAGTGGGGAGTCTTTCTCCCCTCAAACTCTTAAACTAAACTCCCTCTTGAAACCTTCGTGCCTTTCTTGCCTCCACATTTTAGATAGGCAATGTCTAAGTTGCCCCTCCGGTATTCAGAGGGGATAACACTGATACTTGCTATGAAGACTCATCCCTCACTGTTGGTATTTTGTGCCACTATCTCCATGTGCCCATTCCAAAGAGAGGTGACCCAAGAGAATGCAGATATCATCGGACAATCTCTTTGATATCCCATTGGAATAATACAGAAACGGCTGCAAGCATACATTGACAGAGAACTTCTGGAGGTTCAATTCGGATTCAGAAGAGGTTGTGGAATGAGGGATATCATTGCTGATGTTTGATGGATCTTGGCTAAGAGCAGAGAATATCAGAAAGATGTTTACCTGTGCTTTATTGACTACACAAAGGCTTTCGATTGTGTAGATCATGACAAGCTATGGACAACATTGTGAGGTATGAGTATTCTAATAACATATCAGAAAAGGGAATAATTTCTAAAATCTATAGGAAACGACAACAGCTCTATAAGAAAAAGACAAGTAATCCAGTTAAAAATGGGCACAGGACATTAACAGATGCTTCCCCAAAGAAAATATTCAGGCAGCCAACAAACATGAAATGTTCACTAACATTAGCCATTTGTTGTTGCTATTGTTACGTGCCATCAAGTCGGCACAGACTATAGAGACCTTATGCACGGTAGAACGAAAAAATGTCCGATCCAGGGCCAACCTCACTACTGTTGCCACACTTGAGTTCATAGATGCTGCCACCTGGCCAATCCATTTCGTTAGGGGTCTTCCTCTTTTTCTCTGACCCTCCATCTTACCAAACATGATATCCTTCTCCAGCTACTGTTCCCTCCTGACAATATGTCCAAAGTATGAGAAACAAAGTTTGGCCATCTTGGCTGCACTTCTTCCAAAACAGATGTTTTGGTTCTTTTGGCAGCCCATGGGACTTTTAGTATTCTCCTCTAACACCATAACTCCAAGGCATCAATTCTTCTATGGTCTTCCTTATTCACTGTCCAGCTTTTGCATGCATATGAGGTTATTGAAAATACCATGGCTTGGGTCAGATGCACCTTATTCCTCAAGTTGACACCTTTGCTCTTCAACACTTTAAAAAGGTCTTGTGCAGCAGATTTGCCTAATGCAATATGTCGTCTGATCTCTTGACTGCTGCTTCTGTGAGTGTTGATAGTTGATCCAAGAAGAATGAAGTCCTTGACAACTTCACTCTTTTCTCCGTTGATAAAAATCTTGTTTATTGGTCCAGTGTTGAGGATTTTTGTTTTCTTTACATTGAGATATAATCCATACTGAAAGCTGTGCTCTTTGATCTTCATCAGTAGATGTTTTAAGTCCTCTTCACTTTCAGTAAGCAAGGTTGTATCATCTTCCTCCAATCCTGATGCCACATTTTTCTTCATAGAATCCATCTTCTCATATTATTTGCTCAGCATACAGGTTAAATAAGTATGGTGAAAGAATACAACCTTGTCTCACACCTTTCCCAATTTTAAAACATTCAGTGTTCCCATGTTCTGTTCGAATAACTGCTTCTTGATCCAGATCCAGATTCCTCATGAGTACAATTAAGTGTTCTGGAATACTCATACTTCACCATGTTGTCCATAGCTTGTCATGATCCACACAATCGAAAGCCTTTGCATAATCAATAAAGTACAGGTAAACATCTTTCTGATATTCTCTGCTTTCAGCCAAGATCTATCGGACATCCGCAATGATATCCCTAATTCCACAGCCTCTTCTGAACCATATTGAACCTCTGGAAGTTCTCTGTCAATATATGATTGCAGCCGCCTCTATATTATCTTTAGCAAATCTTTACTTGCTTGAGATATCAAAGAGATTGTCCGATGATTTCTGCATTCTGTTGGATCACCTTTCTTTGGAATGGGCACAAATATGGATCTCTTCCATTCAGTCGGCCAGATACTTGTCTTCCAAATTTCTTGACAGAGATGAGTCAGTGCCTCCTGTCCCGCCTCACTTTCTTTAAAGTTTTCAATTTTTATTCCATCAATTCCTGGTGCCTTGTTCTTTGCCAATTCCTTCAAACACCTTGGACTTCCTCCCTAAGTATCATTGGCTCTTGATCATATGCTACCTCTTAAAACGGTTGAACATTAAACATTTCCTTTTGATACAGTGACTCTGTGTATTCCTTCCATCTTCTCTTGATGCTTTCTGCATCATTCAATAATTTGCCCAGAGAATCTTTTAATAACGAAAGTCGAGGCTTGAATTTTTTTCTTCAGTTCCCCCACCTTGAGAAATGCTGAGCTTGCTCTTCCTTTTGGTTTTCTGATTCAAGATCTTTGCACATTTTATTATAATATTTGGCTTTATCTTCTAGAGTTGACCTTTGAATTTTTTCTGTTCAGCTCTTGGACCTCATCATTTCTTCCATTTGCTTTAGCATCTCTATGCTGGAGAACAAGTTTCAGAGTCTCTTTTGACATCCATTTTGACTTTTCCTTCTTTCTTGTCTTCTTAATGCCTTTTTGCTTTTTTCCTGTCTGATGTCCTTGATGTCATCCCACAACACCTCTCGTCTTCGGTCTTTATTGTTTAATGTAGCAAATCTGTTCTTCAGATGATCTCTAAATTCAGGTGGGATATATTCAAGGTCATATTTTGGATCTCGTGGACTTGTTTTCATTTTCTTCAGCTTCAGTTCGAATTTGCATATGAGTAATTGATGGACTGTTCCACAGTCTGCCCCTGGCCTTGTTTTCACTGATGATATGGAGCTTTTCCATCTTCTTTTTCCACAGATTGTAGTCAATTTGATTTCTATGTTTTCCAGCTGGCGAGGTCCACGTGTATAGTCGTCTCTTATGCTGTCTAAAGAAGGTATTTGAAATGAACAAATCATTGGTTTTGCAGAATTCTATCATGCGTTCTTCAGCATCGTTTCTATCACCAAGGCCTTATTTTCCAACTGCTGGTCCTTCCTCTTTGCTCCCAACCTTTGCATTCCATTCACCAGTAATGAGCAATACATCTTGATTGCATATTTGATCAATTGCAGATTAAAGAAGGTGATCAAATTTTTCTATTTCATCCTCACTGGTTTTAGTGGTTGGTGCATAAATTTGAATAATAATGGTATTAACTGGGCTTCCCTGTAGGCGCACAGATATTATCCTGTCACATACAGCGTTGTACCTCATGACTGATCTGGATATATTCTTTTTGACGATGAATGCAACACCATTCCTTTTCAGTTTGTCATTCCCGGCATAATAAACCATGTGGTTGTCAGATTCAAATTGGCCAATACCAGTCCATTTCACCTCTCTAATGCCTAAGATATCGATGTTTATGCATTCCATTTATTTTTTGACAACTTCCAATTTTCCCAGATTCATACTTCGTACATTCATGTTCTGATTTTCGATGGATGTTTACAGCTGTTTCTCTTCATTTTGAGTTGTGCCCCATCAGCAGATGAAGGTTCTGTGGTCTTTTCTCCCATGAGATTAACTCCATTTGTGTTATCACGGTCAACTCTACTTTGAGGAGGCATCTCTTCCCCAGTCGCATTTTGAGTGCCTTCCAACCTGAGGGGCTCATTTTCCGGCACTGTATCTGACAGTGTTTCTCTGCTATTCATAAGGTTTTCAGTGACTAAATATTCGGAAGTAGTTCCTCACTCTTTCTTCCTAGTCTGTCTTTGTCTGGAAGCTCATCTGAAACCTGTCCACCATGGGTGAACCTGCTGGTTATTTAAAATACTGGTGGCATAGCCCTCAGAATCACAGCAACTCACAAGCCACCACAGTATGAATTAAGTGCCCTGAATTAAAGCCCTTAAATTTGTCCCAATTTTTTCATTGATGACCTTTATAATTCTGGGATTCACATTTAGATCTTTAATCCATGCTGAGTTGGTTTTTGTATATGGCAGGTCTTATTTCAATCTTTTGCATATCTATTTCCAGTTCTGCCAACACCATTTGTTGAAGAGACTTGTCTTCTCCACTCATTGTACTTTGGCTCTTTGTCAAAAATCAATTTGCTGTATGTGGATGGGTTAATTTCTGAATTCTTGATTCTGTTCCATTGATCTATGTACTGTTCATTGTACAACTGCCAGGCTTTTTTTTTTTTTTTTTTTTACCACAGTAGCCATTTAGTAAATTTTGAAATTAGAGTTTGCGAGGCCTCCAACTTTGTTCTTTTTTATAAGCAGTGCTTTGCTTATCCTGGGTCTCTGTGTTTTCCATATAAAGTTTGCAATGGTTTTTTTCCATCTCTAAAGAATGTCGTTGGAATCTGGTTTTGGATTGCATTATATATGTAGATTGCTTAATGTAGTATTGACATTTTCACAATTGTTAAGTCTTCATATCCAGGAACATAATATATTCTTCCATTTTAATAAGTCTCTTTTGGTTTCTTGAAGTATTATTTTTAGTTTTCTTTGTATAGGTTGTTTGTTTCTCTGGTTACATTTATTCCTAAATATTTCATTCTTTGGGTGGCTCTTGTAAATGATATTCCTTTCCTAACTTCCTTTCAGAATTGTCATTATTATCATAGAGGAATCAAACTGATTTTCGTATGTTGATCTTGTACCCTGCCACTCTGCTGAATATTCCAATGGTTTACAGCACTTTTTTGATGAGTCTTTGGGGTTTTCTATGTATAGGTTCATGTCATTTGGAAACAGAGAGATTTACTTTCTCTTTGCCAATTTGGGTGCTTTTAATTTCCCTATCTTGCCTTATACCTCTGGCTAAGACTTCAAAAATATTATTGAATAGAAGTGGTAATAAAGGGCATTCTTGTCTAGTAACTGTTCCCAAGGGGAAGGCTTTCAGTTTCTCTCCATTGAGAGTGATGTTAGCTGTTGGTTTTTTAATATATGCTCTTTATTTTACATTGAGGAATTTCCCTTTATATTCCTATTTTGTTGAGTGTTTTTGTCAGGAATGGATGTTGGATGTTGTCCAATGCCTTTTCTGCATCAATCAATATGACCATGTGGTTCTTTTCCTTTTTATTATTTATATGGTGAATTACATTGATTGTTTTTTTTTTTTAAATGTTGAACCATCCTTGCATCCCTGATATGAATCTCACTTGGTCATGATGTATTATTTTTTTTATTTGTTGTTGAATTCTGTTGACTAGTGTTTTGTTGAGCATTTTGTATATTTTTTCATGAGGGATATTGATCTATAATTTTCTTTCTTAATGATGTCCTTCCCTGGTTTGAGTATGAGGGTTATGCTTACTTCCTAAAATGTATTAGAGTATTTTCCACCCTCTTCTGTATTCTGGAATAATTTGAGTAAAATTAATGTCAACTCTTCTTCCCTAAATGTTTGGTAAACCTCTCCATTGAAGCCATCTGGACCTGGAATTTTTTTGATAAGGAGTTATTTGATGATCTGGTCAATTTCTTCTTTTGTTATAAGTCTGTTGAAGTTTTCTACTTCACTCTGTGTAAGTTTAGGTGGATCGTGCTTTTCCAAAAATGTATCCATATCCTATAGGTTTTCAAATTTATTGGAATACAACTCTTCATAATATTTTGATATTATCCAATTTATTTCTATTATTTTTGTTGTGACATTATCCATGTGATTTCTTATGTGTGGTATTTGTGTCTTCTCCCTCTGTTATTTGGTTAGATGTGCCAATGATTTGTCAATTTTATTAATTCTTTCAAAGAACCAGCTTCTTGTCCTGTGGTTTCTTTCTGTAGTTTTCCTGTTTTCTCTCTCATTTATCTCTGCTCTGATCTTTATTATTTCTTTGCTTTTGGTGAATTTCGGTTCCCTCTTTTGGTCTGTTTCTAATTGTTGGGGATGTGTTCATGTTTTAGTTTTGGTTCTTTCATCTTTTTGGATGTGTGCATTTATTGCAATAAACTGTCTTCTCTGCCCTGCTTTTGCTTTGTCCCAAAGATTATGGTATGTTGTGTTTTCGTTATCATTTTTTTTTCTAAGAATTTTGTGAATTCACATTTTATTTCTTCTACTACCCAGTCCCTTTTCAGCAGAGTATTATTCGGTTTTCATATATTTTACTTTAGTTTCTTGATCTATCTATTGTTGACTTTTAATTTTATAGCATTGTGATCTGAGAAGATGCTTTGTAGTATTCTGATGCTTGTAAATTTGTGGAGGCTTATTTTGTTGATTAATGCATGATCTACTCTGGAGAATGCTCCATGTGCACTGAAAGGAATGTACATTGTGCTGTTGTTGGGTTGAATACTCTGTACACATCTATGCTGTCCAGTTGGCTTAGTGTGTTGTTTAGTTCCTCTGTCTTTATCTAATTTATTTTGCTTGTTCCATCCATTTTCGAACGTAGTGTATTAAAATTGCCCATTTTTTATTATAGATTTGTCTATTTCTTTCTTCAAATCTATTAGAGCATGTTTTTTATATTTTGGAGCTCTTTCATTGGGAATATGGATATTTATTATGCTTTTGTCATCTTGTTCAATTGACCCTTCAATCATAACATAATTACTGCCTTTATCTAATAGGCTGCTTTTTTACTTAAAGTTCATTTTATCAGAGATTAGTATTGCCACTTCTGGTTGTTTTTTATTGCAATTGGCTTGGTATATTTTTTTCCATCCTTTAAAATGTAGTCTAATTTTTTTTCTTTGTATGGAAAGTGTGTCTCTTGCAGACAGCGTACTGAAGGATATTGATTTCTTATCCATTCTGCCAATCTCAGTCTCTTAACTGGTACATTTAATCCATTTAAATTCAGTGTAATTATCTCTATGTATGAATTAATTGCTGTCATTAAGTTTGTTTGTTTGTTTTTGTGGATCTGTTGGTTTCTTTGTTCTGCATGTCCTCCTGTGATGAGTTCATGTTTTTTGTGTTGTTTCTTGTCAGTTTCTTCATAGTTTTAATGTTTCCATGTTCTTGGATATTCATTTTCTAGGTACGTTGTGAAGTATTAAATTTCTTAAAGGTTACCTTATATTACATTAACTTCTCCTTCTATTTAAGACAGTCTATTTTATCCTGTAATCTAATTTACCTTCTCACCTTCTAAATCTCTGTTCCTATGTGTTTACCTTCTTTCACATAGTAATTGTTTTGATCATAGTCTGACCTCCCAGATCCTCTGAATTTGTTCTAATAGTTTTGTTCTGTTCTCCACTCTTCCATTTGTCATTTGAGTTCCAGGTTGTGCTGCCATGTATGCCAATCTTTGGTTGATGTCTATTCTTGTTGGTTCTCAGTCCATAGAGCTAACTCCCTGTACGATGTTTTGCAATGCATGATTGGCTTTGGCAAAATCCTGTAGCTTCTGTTTGTCCTGGAATGTTTTGATTACACCCTCATATTTGATTGACATCTTTGCTGAGCAGAGGATTCTTGATTGACAGTTTGTTTTTTTTTTCTTTCTTTCTTTCAGAGTTTTATATATGTCTCTCCATTTCCTTCTTGCCAGCATGGTTTCTGATGGGAGATCCAAGCTTAGTCTGATTTGCTTGTCTTTGTATGTAACACTACTCGTTTCTGTAGCTGCTTTCAGGATTCTCTATTTTTTTATTTTGGTGAGCTTGATTATTATCCAATCTGAGTATTATCCAATCTGTCTAGGCAGAGCTGATGAAAGGAAATGTGGAAAGGTCTCTTGTGATACAATAGTGAATAGTTGTTATCAGGACTTACTGTGAGGGTTGGAAATGTAAAGGTAGATGTTTTGTAGCAAGGAGGGGAGTGATTAACTTTGCAGTCTAGGAGCAGAGATCCCTGGGACCATCAAGGGAGAAAAGCATAGGCAGACCGATTGTTACTACAAGAACAAACCAGTTGCTTGCCCAGGAAACATTAAGGCAAGTGGTAAGGTCCCCTCAGTGCAAACCCTCTTCCAAGAATAAGACTCAATGGGAATACATGCTCTGATTGGTGACCACACTCGTTCTGATAAGGGGAAGTGAGGGAAAAACAGCAAGGAAGTGACGAACTAAGCCCTACAATGTGGAGAGTGAAGTGTTCAGTGCATAAAAAGAGAGGGCATATGCACAAGAACACCCACACTTGCAGATAAAACCCATGTGACCTGACTTCAATGACTGGATGATCAGAGCTCAACCAGAAGAAGAAAGAAGAGGAAAAAAAGAGTAATCTGATACAATTTGATGAACTAGTAGCTCAAAAGAGGGAACAAATCCTTACAGCAAGAATCATTCCCACCCCTCCACACACAGAGTAAACAGGGATGGGCAACTTGGACATTGGGGGTGGGGGTGGGGGGGCTACAAAGGCAAGAAGTGACTGGCTTACAAGCTTTCAAGAGGGAACCTAGAGCCAGGGGGCCTGGAGGAAGACAGAATATCCAGTGAGTAGTATCCAATCTGTCTAGGCAGAGCTGATGAAACGAAATTCAGATGGGTCTCTTGTGATATAATAGTGACTAATTGTTATCAGGACTGATTGTGAGGGTTGGAAATGTAAAGGTAGACATTATATAGCAAGGAAGGGAGCTTTCCAGTCTAGGAGCGGAGGTCCCTAGGACTGTCAACGGAGAAGAGCCAAGAGCAGGACCCTACCCAGAGAAGCAGTGATGCCTGAGATGGAGGCAGAGACGATGATGTGGAGTGATGGAGCAGCTGGGGACTTTAGACCCAGAGAGGGAGAGGGGCTGTGTGCTGACAACCCTTGTGTAGGTTGATGATGCATGGAGGGTATTGCAACCATGGCAATGAAACGATATACGATAGAATGAATGTAAAACTTATGTTCTCCCATGTAAACTATCATATATTTCACAATAAAACATTTTTAAAAATGGTTTATCCACTCTGGATTATAGTATGGTGCTTCTTCAGAAAGTTGGAAATATAAATAAAATATGATCAAACTGTGTGTCTACTGGGTATATATCCACAGGTAATATGAGCCAGAACATGAGTAGATATATGCACATCATGGTTCATCTCAGCACTATTCACTATAGCAAAAATATGGAGACAGTCTAAGTTCCCATCCACCGAAGAATGGATAAACTTTGTTACATGCACACAATGAACTACTATGCTACCCTGAAGAGTAACGATGAAGCTAAAAGCACCTCATAGGGTGGAGAAACCATGAGGACATAATGCTTAGTTAAATTGTTGTTTTTGTTGTTGTTAGGTGCCAGTGAGTCGGTACTGACTCATAGTGACCTTATGCTCAGCAAAATGAAACACTGCTTGATCCTGTTGCCACACTTGAGAC
>NW_006408773.1:2325536-2347150 GCF_000296735.1 Chrysochloris asiatica | reverse complement strand
CTTCAACACTTTAAAAAGGTCTTGTGAAGCAGATTTGTCTAATGCAATATGTCCTTCGATTTCTTGACTGCTGCTTCCATGAGTGTTCATAGTTGATCCAAGAAGAATGAAGTCCTTGACAACTTCAATCTTTTCTCCATTGATAAGAATGTTGTTTAGTGGTCCAGTGGTGAGGATTTTTGTTTTATTTACATTAAAACCTCATCTTTCTCCTGCAGAACAGCTGGTAATTCTGAACTGTTTACCATCAGATTAGAAGCCCGATTTGTGACCACTACGCTACCAGAGCTCTTTGAGTTAAATTAGTGAGGCACAAAAGGACAAATATTATACAAGACCATTGATATAAAAGCTTAAAAAAAGATTTCCATACTAAAATAATAAGTATTTGATGGTTACCACTGGAGGGAGGGAGGAGACAGTAATTCACATATTAGGGGATAGACAAATGAAAGCTTGGGTGATTGGGAGAGCAATATAAAGGATGGTAGGGCAATGCATAAGAAGTGGGAGGAGGTATACATTCGGGAATGATATGGGATGACTTAGGGGGATATGTATTGGCTCAATGGAATAGAGATTGATTGCAATGTATGTGAAGCTTTGGAACAACAGGTCTCTGTGAGATAACCATGGAGACATAGTCTGAATGGGTTGGTTGGTTGGTTATGTGCCGTGGAGTCAGTTCCAACTCATAGTGACCCTGTACAGGGTTTCTGAGGTTGTATATCTTTACAGGAGCAGAAAGCCTCATCCTTCTCTTGTGGAACAGCTGGTAGTTTCAAACTGCTGACCTAGCGGTTCACAGCCCAATTCATAGCCACTACACTACCACAGCTCCTTAGTCTGCATGGGTAAAGGAGGGAAAATAATGTTAAGACGCTTGATTGTTTTGTGGATATCAGTTTCCTCTGCCTAATATTGTAATACCACCACTCGTCTGCCAGTGTGTCGTACTGTGTTGGCTTGTGTGTTGCTGTGATTCTGGAAGCTATGCCACAGGTATTTTGAACACCCACAGTAGACAGGTTTCAGATGAGCTTATAGAAGAAGACAGACTAATAATAAGAAGAGATGGATTACTTCTGAATATTGAGTCACTTAAAGCCTTATGAATAGCAGTGGAACACTAGCAACACCACATTACTGAATATGGAACCATGCTGAAGAACATCAGAATATTGTCAGATATAGTGCTGGAAGATGACCCCCTCCAGTTGGAAGGCACTCAAAACAAAACTGGGGAAAAGCTGCTGCCTCAAAGTAGAGTTGAACTTGATGATGCGTTTAAGCCTTCATTTGTTCATGGGGCACAACTCAAAATGAAGAGCAACAGCTGTAAACATCCATTAATAATTGGAACATGATATGTACAAAGTGTGAATGTAGGAAAATTGGAAATTGTTGAAAATGAAATGGAAAGCATAGACATCAATATTCTAAGCATTGTTGTTGTTGTTGTTGTCAGGTGCCATAGAGTCGGAACCGACTCATAGCGACCCCATGCACAGCAAAACGAAACAATGTCCGATCCTGGGCCAACCTCACTACCGCTGCCACACTTGAGTCCATCAATGATGCCACCTGGCTGATCCATCTCGTTGGGGGACATCCTCTTTTTCTCTGACCCTCCACCCTACCCAGCATGACATCCTTCTCCAACGATTGTTTCCTCAGGGCAATATATCCAAAGTAGGAGAGACGAAGCTTAGCCATCCTGGCCTCCAAGGAGCACTCTGGCTGCACTTCTTCCAAAATGGATCTCTGTTTTTTTGGCAGTCCATGGCACTTTCAGTATTCTCCTCCAACACCACAACTCAAAGGCATCAATTCTTCTACGATCCTCCTTATTCACTGTCCAGCTTTCACATCCATATGAGGCTATTGAAAACACAATGGCCTGGGTCAGGCGCACCTTAGTCCTCAAGCTGACATCTCTGCTCTTCAATACTTTAAAAAGTTCCTGTGCAGCAGATTTACCCAGTGTAATATGACGTCTGATCTCTTGACTGCTACTTCCGCAAGTGTTGATAGTTGATCCAAGAAGAATGAAGTCCTTGACAACTTCAATCTCTTCTCCATTGATAAGAATGTTGTTTATTGGTCCAGTGGTGAGGATTTTTGTTTTCTTGACATTGAGATGTAATCCATATCGAAGGCTGTGCTCTTTAACCTTCATAAGTAAATGTTTCAAGTCCTCTTCACTTTCAGCAAGCAAGGTTGTATCATCTGCATATCACAGGTTGTTAATGAGTCTTCCTCCAATCCTGATGCCACGTTTTTCTTCATAGAACCCAGCTTCTCGTATTATTTGCTCAGCATACAGGTTGAATAAGTATGGTGAAAGAATACAACCCTGTCTCACAACTTTCCCAATTTTAAAACATTCAGTGTTCCCATGTTCTGTTCGAACAACTGCTTCTTGGTCTAGGTACAGATTTCTTAGAAGTACAATTAAGTGTTCTGGAATACTCATACTTCTCAATCTTGTCCATAGCTTGTCATGATCCACACAATCGAAAGCCTTTGCGTAGTCAATAAAGCACAGGTAAACATCCTTCTGATATTCTCTGCTTTCAGCATTGGTGAGCTGAAATGGACTGGTATTGGCCATTTTGAATCTGACAATCACATGGTTTACCATACCAGAAATGACAAATTGAAGAGGAATGACATTGCATTCATCATCAAAAACATATTAAAATCTGTTGTGAAGCACAACACTGTCTGTGATACATACACCTACAAGGAAGACCACTTAATAATACCACCATTATTCAAATATATGTACCAATCACTAAAGCTATTGATGATGAAATTGAAGACCTCTACCAAATTCTTTGGTCTGAAATTGATCAAACATGCAGTCAAGATATATTGATAATTACTGGCGAATGGAAATCAAAGGTTGAAAACAAAGAGGAATGATCAGTGGTGGGAAAATATGGCCTTGACGATAGGAAAAATGCTGGACATCAAATGAAATGATTTTGCAAGACCAATGACTTCGTCATTGTAAATACCTTTTTAAAAAACATAAGAGACAACTATACACATGGACCTCACCAGATGGTTCATACAAAAATCCAACTGACTACATCTGTGGAAAGACAAGGTAGAAAAGCTCCATATCATCAGCACAAACAAAGCCGAGAGCAGACTATGGAACCAGACTATCAATTGATCCTATGCAAATTCAGGCTGAAGCTAAAGAAAATTAAAGCAAGTACACAAGAGTCCAAATATGACGTTGAATATATCCCACCTGAATTTAGAGATCATCTGAAGAACAGATTTAACACATTAGACACTAAAGACCGAAGTCCAGAAGAGTTGTGGATGACATCAAGAATATCAGACAGGAAGAAAGCAAAAGGTCATTATCAAGACAAGAAAAAAAGGAAGACCAAAATGGATGTCAGAAGAGACTCTGAATCTTTCTTTCCAGTCTAGAGATAATAAAGCAAATGGTAGATGTGAGGAGGTATAAGAACTGCACAGACATTATCAAAGGTCGGCTCAAGAAGACAAAGTCAAATATTACAACAAAATGTGCAAAGATCTGGAGTTAGAAAATCAAAAGGGGGAGAACACCCTCGGCATTTCTAAAGCTGAGGGAACTGAAGAAAAATTTCTACTCTAGACTTCCAGTATTGAAGGATTCTATGGACAAATATGGAGCTCTGTTAGTGTAGTGGTTATGAATAGGGCTGCTAACCTCAAGGTTGGCAGTAAGAAACTACCAGTTTTTCCACAGGAGAAAGATGAGGCTTTCTGCTCCCATAAAGATTTACAGCCTCAGAAACCCTGTGTAGGGTCACTACCTTGGAACCGACTCCAAGGTACTTAACAACAACAGCATGGCAAAATATTGAATGATGCAGAGAAGGTCAAAAGAAGATGGAAGGAATACAGAGTTACTGTACTAAAAAGAAATGGTTGATGTTCCATATGAATTTGTTTTACAGTATTGGAGAAGAATATTTAAAGTACCATGGACTGCTAGAAGAACAAACAAATGTGTCTTATAATAAGTACAAACAAAATTCTCCTTAGAAACCTGGATGGCAGGGTTTTGTGTATCAATCTTCAGATATATTATCAGGAGGGAACAATCCCAGGAGAAGGACATCATGCTTGGTAAAATGGAGAATTCGTGAAAAAGAAGAAGATATTTAATGAGATGGATTGGCAGAGTGGCAGGAGTAATGGGTTCCAGAGTAATACGGACTGTGAGGATGGTGCAGGACCTGGCAGTTTTTCTGTTGTGCTTAAAGTGGCTATGAGTCAGAGTTGACTCAAAGTCATCTAACAACAACAGCAAGACTCCTTACTTAGCAAGTGGTGGAGTTGGGATTTCAAACACAATGACAAATCTAATCCTTTTTTACATGATTTGATAACAAATTTTAATTTTTAAATGCAATTTTCTAGAGTTACTTTGTGAAAATCTATCATATAAAAGAAACTAACTTCATTTCCTTTAGGAATAATGTTAAGTGCCACTGAGTCTGCTCTGATTTATAGCGATCCTGGATAGGGTGTTTAGGAGTAGCTTGTGAGTTTGATATAATTTCCTTTGTTTATATACAGTTGAAGAAATTTGTTCTATGCTTTATACTCAGGTGTGGGATTCTCACTCAAATCTGTTTCCCTTCCTCTTAGTTGTTAATGGGGGCATTTGTTAACATTTCTTGGACATATACAGACCCATATGTGTGTCTTCTGGGATAAGGATATGCATTGCATAAGTTTAATTTACATACAACTTATTTTAAATAATGTCTTGCCCCAGGAAATAGGTCATAGAAGGATTCCACTCTGTTTTTAGAATTTAAGTTCCTTTATCTAGGAGTATAAAGAGATGTATTACGCATATTAACATAGGACTCTGCTAACACATTTAAGTATTAAAACCAATATTTCTATAGCTGGCGAGATTTTCTTTTTTAAGATTTAAATCTCTTTCTGTTGCAATAAATTAGGCTGTTCAATGCATTCATCTAGTCTCAAGCCTTTGAAATGTAAAAAAAATTAGTTCTATTGCTTATAAAACCATAAAATCTTTCATTCTATTTCATGTTGATTTAGTTCAAATAATTGAAACTTAAAATCACATCGTGGCTATTTTAATAGGTACACAGACCATGGAAAAATTATTTAGGGTTTATGTTCAGAATCCTATAAGCAGGGGAAATAGGCAATATAAGGGATTCGTTTTATCCACAGTGTTTACTGCTTTCAATAAATTAATTCATAAGCTATTATTTAAAAATAGCTTTGTTTTATAATATAAGTGGTGATTCCACAGGATAAGCACTGGACTGAACCAAAAGGTTGGTGGTTCTACCCATCAACCTCTTCACAGGAGAAAAATGATTTTTTTTTTTTTTTTGCTCCCATAAAGATTTTTTTTAAGCCTCAGAAAGTCTATACAGAATCACTATAATTTGGAACTGACTTCACGGCACTTAACTGCACCACCATCAACATATGTAATTAGGGGAGTGTGTGGCTGTGTAGATTTCGAGGGAGAAACTTAAGACTTTCTGCTCCCTCTAAGATTTATAGCTTTGGAAACCATATACAAGGTCACTATGAGTCGGAACTCACCCAAGGGCACTTAGCAACAATAACAATATATTATTTGCACTAAAATATACATACTACTATAAACACATTGAATATCCTATTAAGTTTAATTTTCATATGCAAATTCTTTTTAAAATGCCACATTTAGTTTACAGAAAAACGGATACTCAGATACTCAAGATACAGGAGTATGGCACTGTTTCACACAAATTTTGTTTGTTCCTAAAGCTGTATATACCAGTGGCTGCCTGTGTGCCTTTGGGTAGGTTCCGACTCATAGCGACCTTGTATAGGGTTTCTGTGGTTGTAAATCTTTACCAGAGTAGAGATTCCCTTGCAAAGCATGCTATCTGGGCTTCTTGTATATTCTAATACATTACAAATATTTGTATTGAAGCTGAATAATCCCTTTGATTTTTACAAGCCTTGAGTGTGTTAACCACAAGGAGGGTTTGTCTACACAACATGGGAATTGATTGGTAGGTTTGCTAAATAAAATTGGTTTTTATTCAATTAGATCATTTCTCTTCCTAGCTTATCTGAACCCCAGAGTCTCATTGGCACTTGGGGAATGGCAGTTGAACAGCTTACCTCTCTAGCCATCATTACTTGCTAAAGGCTCAGGTGTGGTGCTGTAGGATAAGCAAGGTAGGCTGTTCAAACCTACCAGCCGCTCCTCAGAAACTATGTGTAGGGACACTGTAAGTCAGAACAAATTTGTATGCACTAAACAGCAGCAGCAACAATCTCCATATGAGCTCTTCCTTCTTTGAGATCCATTGCAGTTCTTTTAATCTCCAACAGTGAGAATTTTCCTTTTATGAGATGTCTTCTTTTTTAATTTTTCTTGGTTGTATAATTAGACAGATATCAAACATCTTACTGATAATTTATCAGATTTCTTTCGTGCATGATTGGTAAAATCCAGATCACCAGAATGGCACTGAACAACTGTGACGAAGACATTACACAAATGCCAAAAAGCACTTAAAGAGAGGCAGAAGAATGTTGAGGGTCAATATTACTTCCTTCACAATTCTGTTAAGAACTGAACTCTGAACAAAATTAACCATCCTAATGAACAACTGCATCTATAGGGTACACTTATGAAAGACAATTGTTTCTGGCTTGAATGTACACTACATAGCTCATTTTTTCTCCTCTTGTTCCATTTGGTTATAAAATCTTAAATCTGAAGTCCATGATAAAGGTCCTTAATAAGAGGAAATTTCTCTGGCATTGAGTAGAAGAGTATAGCAGTAGCTATTATCCATTTTTGTAATCATGTAGCTACTTAAAATAAAATGAAAGAGGACCCCTGCTTTGTTCGCATTGTAAACACATCAGAAAACATGGGGTCACATGCCCAGGCAGGCCTGCATATGCTGAAAAGTCCTGCACCCCCATCACTCATTGGCTTGACATTCACACTATTTAAATGACTTTGCTTCAACAAATGGAAGAAATTATTTTGGGGACTTAGAAAGCCCCAGAGTCATCTCTGTGCTCCTTTCTCTCAGTTCCAAGGTAGCTCTGTAATATCATGGAATGATTTCCTATAAGAACAATCCAAATGATAATATTTATTCATTATTATATGGACACCTGGTGGCACTGTGGGTTAATACACTGAACTGCAATGTCAGTTTGAACTGAAGAGTCGATAGTTCAAGCTCACCAGCCATTCCTTGGAAACCCTATACAGGGTCACTATGCATCAGAACAGATTTGACGGCACTTAACAACAACAAAATTTATTATATGGAGTCTTGGTATGGGGCTGTAGGATAAGGCATTGGACTGCAAAGTTGGTTTTAACTGCAAGGTCAGCAGTTCAAACTCACCAGCTGCTCCTTAGAAACCATATACAGGGTTGCTATGAGTCAGTACTGACTCAACAGCACTTAACAACAACAACGACATTCATTATATACATTGCACTGTATATAATGTACATGGAGCTATAGAATAAACACTAAACTACAAAATAAGTGGTTCAAACCTACCAACTGCTCCTCAGAAATCCTATATAGGGTTACCATAAGTTGGAAATGACTTGAAAGCACTTAACTTAATTGTGGTAAGAATTCTGTTAGTTATCTATGCTTGTTATCTTCATGTCAGACATGCAGAAATAAGCAAAGATGGGTAGAAGAGTGACTTGAGGTAGCAGAATTAGCAAGCAGTTGCAAAGGAATTTGGACCCTGACAGTGTATTCACATTGTCAACACTTTTCACATTATGCTATATTGCCAGTACCTAGATCAGGCCCAATTAAGTGGATGTGGCTAGTGATGTGAATGAACAGCTAATTGAGGAGCTAAACTTATAATTAGACTCAACACTTGCATAGTTGTTGTTGCTAAGTGTCATCAAGTTGATTCTGACCCATAGTGACCCTGTATAGAGTTGCCAAGGAGCAGCTGGTGAACTTGAACTTCCAACCTTGCAGTTCAAATGGCATTGCAGTCTGGTGCATTAACCCACAGCACCACACCAGGACTCCTAACACTTGCATTACCAGTGCCAAAATACTGTGACGAGAAAGTGAAAAACATCATCAAAAGTTCAGCACTTTGGAAGCAATTGTGTTTTTGCAATCATGTAGACAAAATATCCAGATGGGACTTTAATATTTTAATTTAATTTGAATGTTCTAGCATTATAGGAAGAGAAGTGGCATCTATTCAGGTATTTACTATTTGTAATGATAGCCCATAACCTGTTGCCATTGAGTCATTCCAACTCATAGCAACTCTATAGCTGTAATACATATGGAGAGCCTTGGTGTGGTGCTGTAGGAGATGCATTGGACTGGTAACCTCAAAGTCGATAGTTCAAATCCACCAACCTCTTCTGGAAACCACTTTTGGTTGCTATGAGTTGTAATCAACTCAATGGCACATAACAACAATAATCTTTGTGGAAGTAGAGAAAAAGCAAAGGCTCGTGTTCACACTGTTTGTGTGTGTGCATGTATGCTAAAACGTGTGCTAAAATGTGCTTGCAGCTTTAGTCATTTATCACCAGGGGCCACCTCAGCAAAATTGCAAAATTAGATTAATCTTTGGTGCACCTTTGCATCTTCAGAGATACTTTTGTCCCTACCAGATGAAAGACGACTTGATGCTTTATATAGACCCATTAATAGTGTGCTCTTAGTAATGAGCCATTTATAACAAGAACAATCTGAAAGGGATCAAAGTTTTAGGTAACCTTGGTATTGCACTGATGGTAGAACTGTAGACATCTGCCATGGTAATTCATTTGTGAAGAAGCTGGAATTCTGAGGTCCTTACAAGTCCCTAAAAAGACACTGAGTTATATGATTCTCAGGTCTTCTAGTCTTGAGATCCTGGTACAGGAAACATACCATGATAAAACAAAATCAATCAAGTATTGATTGCTAATTATGTAACTTAAAAGAATGAGCACACAATGATTTTCGTGCTAATGGTTAGAATTAGGAGTGTTTCTTTGGAAGTATCAGCAAGCAAAATACTTCACTGTATTGCTGTGTATCATCCAACTCATAGTAACAGCATATGACAGCGTAAAACTACTCCATAGTGTTTCATAGTCTGTAACCTTTACAGGAGCAGATTGCCAGGTCTTTTTTTTTTCATGGCATGGCTGGTGGGTTTAAACTGTCAATCTTTCAGTCAGCAGCTTAGCACTTAATCATTGTGCTACCAGGACTTCTTTTCAATATGCTGTTGCTTTCGAATGAGTCCTGGTGTAGTGCTGCGAGTTCATGCGTTGGACTGCAAGTTCTGTTTGAACCACAAGGTCAGTGGTTCAAGCTCACCAGCTGCACCTCAGAAACCCTATATAGGGTCGTTATGAGTTGGAACCAACTCGATGGCATTTAGCAACAAAAACTGCCTTCAAAAGGCAGCAATTCAAGAACCTCTGTAAAAGCTACATTGGTGCCAGTTTGACAGTTACTGTATAGCAGAGGAGGGGAATGTCTGGCTCATGGGCTGTATAAGGTCCAAGAAATCATTTGGTCTGATCTTGCTGAGGCAACTGCAGTTACAGCAATCACACTGTTATTGTTGTTAAGTGCTGTGGAGTCATTTACAATGCATAACGACCCTGTATAGGGTTTCCAAGGAGCAGCTGGTGAGATTTAACAACCTACCTTGTGGTTCAAAGGACTCTACAGTTCAGCGCACTTGCCCACAATACTACACCAGGACTCCAGTCATCACATTAGGGGTGAATTAATTAAATGTTGAACAAATATAGCAGGCTAATTTTTAAGCTGATAACCTTGTATGTGTCACGAAAGATGTTACAGGATTTGGCAGTATAAAGTATGATCTTTCTTTCTTTCTTTTGCTCTCAGAATTGTCTTATAAACTATGTTTTGAAAAGTGCTATTTATATGCAAAATTTACATAGAGAGTGTGAAAGGCAACTGAATTTTTTATTAGAAAAATAAATCCAATTCAACAACAATATAAAGGAGGTTTTACATGCTTTCCATGTCTCATCTTAATGTAAAGAGGGTTCCAATTATGAAATTCTGATTTTTTTTTATACTCCCACTTATCTGATTGGTGAGTTTGGAAAAACACACAACCTTAATATTCTGTCCTTTAAGAGCTAATATGTTCTCAGAACATACTCTTTTCTTACATAATATAAATTGGGAGAAAACAGTGTTGGTCTGGCATTACTGGCGATTGGATGATAAAGTTGTCTCATTCTGAGTTTTACTATTAAGAGTCCCAATTCTTATTCACAGACATATGAAAATAAGTTAAAATGCATTGTGGCAAAATCATAGAAACTTGTATTAAACAAAAATATCAAAATGTGAAGCTAGTGTTATTAGATATATCCTCCATCTACGTCTGTACACTTAATAAAGTCAGTGTTTCCATCTTTGTAATCTTTCCCAGAAAAAAGGCAGTTTGTCATTCTCAAGGGACTCAAATCATGTTCTTTTGCCAATGTTGTTTAACCTTGGAAACAGAAACAAGTTTGAAGCAGCAAGAAACCAAAGGGTGCATGGGATAAGGTTTACCAATTAAATTCTAATAAAACAGCCCTAGCTACCCTCGAAGAATGAACAGCTGCATTGTCATAATGGAGAAAAATTCTTAGACACAACTTTGCTCATCTTTATTTTCACCAATGCAGTTTTCACTTTTCTTAAAATTCCTTCCAAATCAGCGATCATGATTATTCTGTGTCCTTTGAGAAAAACCTATCAAAATATCTCTTTTGAATCTTAAAAAGGTTGGCATAAACTTTTGAGCTGACATGACTGTTTTGAATTGAACTGGCCCAGCAGATCTCTTGGAAAGTCATTACTTTAATTGGACTTTGCTTTCTGCATTGTGTTGGTAAATTCAAGAACAGTCCCTGGTTATGATTTGTTCCATACAATCATCTTCATTAATGTTTATCTTGCTCAAAAGACTAATGGAAAGGCCAGCTCTTTTAGTTACCTCATCTTCACACAATGCTTTTTTTGGCATCCATTCAGTTGTTATGTGCCGTGGAGTTGGTTTCGACTCATAGCAACCCTGTACAGGGTTTCCGAGGCCGTAAATCTTTACCGGAGCAGAAAGCCTCATCTTTCTCCCACGGAAACAGCTGGTAGTTTCGAACTGCTGACCTTGTGGTTCACAGCCCGATTCGTAACCACTACGCTACCAGAGCTCTTACAGTAGTTATTATATTCGAGTTAATTCTATGGTCTTCTTTAACAGTTTCTGAACTTCAGTCACAGTTTCTTCATTTTTGGATGTTGACAATCTTCCTTTTTGTGGTCCATCTTTGAGGTCTTCACCTTCCTTGAAAAGTTTGACGCATCTACAAGCTTAGTTTCATGTGGGGCAACATTCTTTTAAATGTGTTGCAAAGTTTCAATTACTGGAGATGTCCATTTGAATATTTTTGAAAATTTAGTGTCAGCCCAATTTCAAAATAGTGTTTTCCATGGCACAAAAAAACTATGCCTTTATTTTTTGAAGGCATCCCAATGAGACTAATAAAGTTTATTAATGAGAAAATTTGTCTGCAGTCATCCACTAATCACAGAGATATGCTTAAATATGTTTTGTTTGGAATAAAGTCCCACATGTTTGATCCGGACAATATTGATATTTTTTACTTATCTTCATAATCTACATACTCTTATATCAACTTTAGCAACAATAATAGTTGTATTTAGATTTTTGCCTGTTTTGCATGATTTCTACTACTTAATTGGATTTTTATACAAACAAGGAGTTTGGATGGTATTTTGGGGCATTTCAGACTCTCAATATCTGTCATCTCGTGGTGTATAGAGTAAGACTGCATGGGTTAAAGTCCCAGTTATTCCACTTACTAATCGCATGTCCTCTTTGGTCCTCACTTTTCTCATAAGTATAATTGTTATAATATACTAGTGCTTATCTCATAGTGCAGTTCAGAGAATAAAATGTTGATAATGCATGCAAGATACCTGTCAGTGTTTCTCATATCCAGTAAGTGACAACAATAAAGTCTAGCTACTATATTTTTGGTATTAAGGTAGTAGACCTGGTGTTGCAGTACAGGGTAAGCACTGCACTGCTAAATCCACAGTTGGCAGTTCAAATCCACTCTTCATTCACTAAGGTATCATTTTGAATCAGAACTGACTTCACAGCACTTAACAACAACAGTCATCATAAAAATAATACTTGGGTTTAAGTCTAGCTCTGCCTCAAGTTACATGATATCCAAAAACACAGACAAGCAAAAAAAGAAAAAAAAAAGAAACCACTGCCTTAGCATTCATTCCGACTCATACATAATGACCCTGTGCTTAATTTGTATTATCCTCATTCATTTCAAATATGGACTGCATTACCTAATTGAGAGAGATCACACCATAATTAGAATATATTAGAATATATACATACATATATATATATATATATATATATATATATATACATATACATACATCAATATACTTAGATGATGGCATGCACTTAATAAATAGTATTATAGTATTAACCAAAGACCAGAAGGTATGTGAGACAACATCAAGGACATTAGACAGGAAGAAAGCAAAGGTCATTAAGAAGACAAGAAAAATAGAAAAGACCAAAGTGGATGTCAGAATAGTCACTGAAACTTGCTCTCCAGTGTAGAGATGCTAAAGCAAATGGAAGAAATGAGGTAAAAATGATGAACAGAAAAATTCAGAGGGAAGCTCCAGAAGAAAAAGCCAAGTATTATAATGAAATGTGTAAAGACATGGAGTTAGAAAACCAAAGGGGAAGAATATGCTCAGCATTTCTCTAGCTGAAGGAACTGAAGAAAAATTAAAGCCTCAACTTGAAATACTGAATGGTTGTTGTTGTTGTGAAGTGCTGCCGAGTCAATTCTGACCCATAGTGACCCTGTATAGGGTTTTCGAGGAGCAACTGGTGAGTTTGAACCACCGACCTTGCAGTTCAAACGGCTTTGCAGTCTGGTGCATTAACCCACAATGCCACACCAGGACACCAAAAAGCCTCATCTTTCTCCTGCGGAGTGGCTGGTAGTTTCAATCTACTGACCTTTAGGTTCACAGCTCAATTCGTAACCACTATGCTACCAGAGCTCCTACTGAATGGTTATATGGTCAAAATATTGAATGATGCAGAAATGATCAAAAGAAGATGGAAGAGATACCAAAAATAAATGGCTGACATTCTACCACTTTAAGAGACAGCATATGATCAGAGGCCAATAGTACTGAACGAAGAAGTCCAAGGCCTACTGGAGGCATTGCCAAAGAACAAGGCTATAAGGACTGATGGAATACAAATTGAAATATTTTTAAAAAACTAATGCATCACTTGTCATTGATGTAAAAAAATTTAGGAGAAATCAACCTGACCAACTGATTGGAAGAAATCTGTATCTGTGCCCATTCCAAAAAGAGGTGACTCAATGGAATGCAGATATCATCATTAATATAACAAGCAAGTAAAATTTCGATAAAGATTATTTTAAATTGGCTGCAACAGTACATTGAAAGGGCACTGCCAGAGGTTCAAACTGATGAGGACAAGGGATGAGGTGTATCATTGGTGAAATCAAATGGATCTTGGCTGAAAACAGAGAATACCAGAAATATATTAACCTGTGCTTTATTGACTATGCCAAGTCTTTCAACTTAGTGAATCATGACAGACTCTGGACAACATTATGGAGAATGAGTATTCCATTCAGAGATGAATCTTCATCCTCCAAGGGTTGCTTCCAGAGGACCAAAAATCTCTATTCTAAAGAGCAAGTTTTAGTCTATTCTGGCATACACTTTGATCTTTACATTTTTCCTGTCTTTTTTAATGACCTTTGGCTTTTTTCATGTATTAGGTTCTTGATGTCACCCCACAACTCTTCTGGTATCTGATCATTGGTTTCTAATGCATCAAATCTGTTCTTGACATAATCTCTAAATTCAACCGGCATATACTCAAGGTCATATTGTGGCTCAAATGGAGTTGTTTTCAAATTTCTTCAGCTTCAGCCTGAACTTGCGTATGAACTTTTGGTGGTCTGTTCCATAGTTGGCTCTAGGCCTTGCTTTTTTTTTTAAAGTGCTTTATTGTGAATTATATGATAGTTTACATGGGAGAACATTAGTTTTACATTCATTCTATCGTATCATTGCCATGGTTACAATCCCCTCCATGGATCATCAACCAACCAAAAGGTATACCCTGCAAGCCTGCCCCATACACTACGCCCCCCCCCACACACACACAGTCTTCAGCACACAGTCGTTCTCCCTCTCTGAATTTAAAGCCCCCAGCTGCTCCATCGCTCCACGTCATTGTCTCTGCCTTCATCTCAGGCATCATTGTTTCTCTGGGTAGGATCCCGCTCTGGGCTCTTCTCTGTTGATGGTCCTAGGGACCTCTGCTCCTAGATTGAAAAGTTAATCACTTCCTTCCTTGCTATAAAATGTCTACCTTTACATTTCCAACCTTCACAATCAGTCCTGATAACAATCATTCACTATTGTATCACAAGAGACCCATCTGCATTTCATTTCATCAACTCCGCCTAGGCAAATAGGATTCTACTCACTGGAGATTCTACCTTCCTCCAAGCCCCCTGGCTCTAGGTTCCCTCTTGAAAGCTTGTAATCTAGGCCTTGTTTTGGCTGATGATATTGACCTTCTCCATCATCTCTTCCCACAAAGGCAGTTTTATTCCTGTGTATTCCATCTGGTGAGATACACATGTATAGACGATGTTTATGTTATTGAAAAAAGTTTCTGCAATGTCATTGGTCTTGCAAAATTCTATCATGCAATTTCCAGGATCATTTCTACCACCAAGGCCCTATTTTCCAACTACTGTTCTTCCCCCATTGTTTCCAACTTTCATATTACAATCACCAGTAATTAACAATGTATCTTGAATGCATGCTTGATCAATTTCAGGATGAAAACGTTATTAGAATTCTTCAGTTTTATCATCACTGGCTTTGGTGGTTGGTGTGTAAATTTGAATATTAGTGATATTAACTGGTCTTCCTTGTAGGCATATGAATAATATCCTATCACATACAGCATTGTAATTCAAGATAGATATAAAAATGTTGTTTTTGATGATGACTGCAATACCATTCCTCTTCAGTTTGTCATTCACAGCACAGTAAACCATATGATTCAAAATGCCCAATGCCAGTCTATTACAGCCCATTAATGCCTAGGATATAGATGTTTATACATTCTATTTCATTTTTTATGACTTCCAATTTTCCTATATTCATATTTCATACATTCCATGTTCTGATTATTAATGGATGACTGTGAAGTTTGTTCTCATTTTGAGTTGTGCCCCATCAACAAATGAAGTAAATGATAGCTTAACACCATCCGTGTCATTAAAGTCAATTATTCTTTGAAGGGGCAGCTTTTCTCCAGTCATATTTTGAGTGCCTTCCAATCTGAGGGGCTCAACCTCCAGCACTATGTCTGAAAATGCTCTGCCGCTATTCATAAGGTTCTCAATGGGTAGCCATTCTTATGTGGTCTGCTTCTCCTTCCAAGTCTGTAAGCTCCACTGAAGCCTATTCATCATAAATGACCCCACTAGTATTTAAAATACCAGTGGCATAGCTTCCAGTATCACAGCAACACACAAGCCACCAACATACAACAAACTATCAGACATGTGATAGCTAGAAATATTTCAGCCTTGGAAACCCTATGGGGCAAGTTTTGATCTGTTACATGGGGTCACTGTGAGTCAAAATTATCTCAACTCAATTGCACCCAACAATAACAACATATATCTCTAATTTTCAAACTTTACACTATGAAAGTAGATCAATTTTATTCAAAATTGAAGTAAAGGTGACATTGAATGTAAAACATTTCACTATTTTTATGTACTCTGTTGTAAGCAAAAATGTAAATTACACTATGATTTAATGTCTTAATGACATCCCTATGTACTATTTGAATTGGTTACATCAGTCTTTTGTACTGAAATATTTTTAAGTTCCACATAGCATTTGCTGTTTCCTTTGCAAGAAAATTGGGAATTATAGCTATTTCCTCAACAATCACGACTGTCACTGTTGCTGTAGAAACAAATTACCACCAATTTAAAACAAAACTGTTTTTAAATGATTTGGATTTTGTTGAAATTATACACAGAAACAAATACATCACTTCAACAACTCCCACATGTGTAATTCAGTGACATTGATGACAGTTCTTCAAGTTGTGCATTTTGCATCTTTTTTCAAATTACTGCACCCACATTAACCTAAATATGCTGTTCCGGAGGAAACAATCGTTGGAGAAAGATGTCATGCTGGGTAAGGTGGAGGGTCCGAAAAAGAGAGGAAGACCTCTAACGAGATGGATTGGCCAGGTGGCATCATTGATGGACTCAAGTGTGGCAGCGGTAGTGAGGTTGGCCCAGGATCAGACATTGTTTCGTTCTGCTGTGCATGGGGTCGCTATGAGTCGGTTCCGACTCGATGGCACCTGACAACAACAACAAGCTTTTCATGTAACCTTTCAAGTTGCTGTTGCCAATTTTACCCTACCTAATTCTTTAAAAGAGTACAATGCTGAAGGCTGACATACATTATTAATTAAATTAAACTATTGTTTGATTCAAACAAGACTTTAAGGGATAACAACACAAATTTGTGCCTTATTGGGAAGTCTAATATTGATCTGACAGGGCTAAAATTAATGTATTGAAGGAATTGTGTTTCTTCTGGAGGCTCTAGGAAATAATCTTTTTCCCTTCCTTTACTAATTCCTACAAGCTATCTGTATTCCTTGGTTTATGCCTCCATTCAAAGGCAGCATTCAACATTCATTTATCAAGCTGCCATCTATCTGCTTCCAGAGTCACAGCTTCCTCTGACTTCTTTCTTACCTCTTTATAATAAGGATATGTATGATTCCACTGGAACCATATGTGAAATTCAGAATAATTTCATTTTAAAATCATCTGGTTGTATCTGTATACTTGGCTGACTTTTGAACCTTGGTTTTCAAAGCATTATAATATAAAACAGTCACTGGAGGGAGAGTGAAAGGCATAGCCAGAAATATCACCATAGAAAGCTCGTAAGTCCGTCTTCTGCCTATAACTAATTGGAATACATAAAATAGGGCTACAATATATCTAGTGAAGGAGATCTCATGAGGAGCCTCTGCATTACATAAGACTTATAGAAGAAAGCCTGAACCACATCCAGACCATTAGAGAAGGGAAACTTGCCTCTTGAAAGGACAAACAGACCAGCCTGGAGCAGCCAGAAAACCAGAATACACTTCTTGAAAGAAGGACCTACAGGAAAAATACAAAACAACAAGAGCAGTGACTGTAACCACAAGAACAAGCAAGCTGTCTGCCCAGGAGACACCAAAGCAAGTGTTTGGGTCCTCTCAGTGCAAACCCACCCCTAAGACTAAGACGCAAGGGGAAAACACATTCTGATTGGTGATCACTCACGTCATCCATAAAGAGAAGTGACCGAAGAACAACAAAGAAGCAGAGAGCTAAGCCCTGCATCGTTCAGCAGACTATGGTGAGCCCGGGTGGAGACCTGGTCGGCCAGTAGTGAGGCAAGACCTGGGGACTCATGGGCTCAGAGTCAGTGACACATCCACAGAGGACTATAGTGGAGACCAAAGCAACCAACTGATAAGAAGAGGGCGTACGGACGCAGGAACACCCACACCTGCAGATGATACCCACTTGCCATGGCTCCAACGATGGGATGAACAGACCTCAACCCAAAGAAGATAGAAGAGGAAAAAAACGTCATCTGATACAATTTGATAAACTGGACATCCACATATAAATGCAGTGGTTCAAAAGAGGAAATAAATCCCTCCTCCAAGAATTATTCCCACCCTCTCCACACAAAGAGTAGCTAGGGATGGCCATCTTGAACAATGAATAACCAAAATGGAAGAGGGGATACAAAGGTAAGAAGTGACTGGCTTACAAGCTTTCAAGAGGGAACCTAGATCGACTGGGCGGGGAGGATGGTAGAGTGTCCAGTGAGTAATGTCTAACCTGTCTAGCAGGGGCAGATGACAAGAAATGCAGATGGGTCCCTTAAGAAGCAAGGGTGAATAATTGTTATCAGGACTGATTATGAGGACTGGAAATGTAAAGGTGGACATTTTATAGCAAGGAGGGGAGTGATTAGCCTTTCAGTCTAGGAGTGGAAGGCCCTGGGACTATAAATGGAGAAGAGCAGAGAGCGGGACCCCACCTAGAGGAGTAGCAAGGCCTGAAACTGAGACAGAGAGGATGGCATGAAGAGAGAGGATGACGTGAAAAGATGGAGTGGCTGGGGACTAGGGATCCGGAGAGGGAGAGGGGCTGTGTGCTGAGGACCGTGGGGCGGGGGCAGGATTGCAGGGTGTACCCTTTAGTTGGGTGATGATGCATGGACGGGATGGTAACTATGGCAATGAGACAATGTATGATGAAATGAATGTAAAAGTAATGTTCCCCTATGTAGACTATCACACAATGCACAATAAAATATTTAAAAAAAATAGTATCTGCAACTTTAATTACCTTTTGTCATGTAAGATAACACATTCACAAGTTGCAGGGTTTAGGAGGTAGACCTCTTTTGGGGCCCATTATCCTGTCTCCTACAATCACTAATATCAAATTCATGCACCCTGTTTGTTCCTTTTTTTTTTTTTTTTTTTTCTTATACACAAAAACTTTTGCCACAATGGTAAATCACAGTGCATACGTTTTGGAGACATTTTAAACATAGTGTAGGTGCTACCAAGAAAGTCTATAAAACAAAACCCAACCAAAGCATATGAACAATTTTGATCACATGTCAATGTGTGGAAAATGACAATCATGTCACATCTGATTGATAGTAAAAGGTCTTTGGTTTTTCAGATGCATTCATAGCTCCAATATGGTAAAAGTTTGTTGGGAGCCAATCCCCTATTACCGTTTACACAGTCCTGGCAAAGAAGAGGCATCAGCATTGCTGATGTCTTTTGGAAATACACCCGTTGTGTCTTTTCCTTGGGGTAATTCTGATTCCACTTGTGGGGATATATTGTATGGCCACATTCATGGCTTCCACTGTGAGTTCTGCAGAGCTTAGGAAAAACCAGTCTTGCAACAATCGTCTCAACTTTACTGGATTAGGTTCAAAGGGAATTTTAGATAAATTAAGGCAGCATAACCTATTTTCTCCTACAGAAAAACCTGAATATGATGCAGCTGCATTTATGAGATCACAGAAGCAGATAGAAAACAAAGGTGAAGCTGACCGTCCCCCATGGGTCCCACTTAAGATAGGTGGCAGATTATGGTGGCCCCCCTCGAGGGAAGTGGGCTAACTACTACTGGCCAGAACCCACAGACCCCCGACTACCATATACAGGAGCCTACATAGACCGGCAGAGAATGGTAAACATAAATGGAAAGTGAACAAAATTTAGCAGTCTCCCTTTTCTGCAGCAATTAGCCAGGTTGGGCCCTTCAGCATGCCTCATGACCCCAGAAGTAAGAAAGAAACATAGAAATACTGTTGCTAGGCAATTTAATGAATACTCTAGAAAGACAAAACAATTGAATAAATATTGACAATGCTGTTGCTATAGAGAATATGAGTAGTACCTTATGTAGGGTAGAGAATTAATGAATAGCCAGAAGAAACAATGGGATAGCGTGTGCAAAGATGATTGAGTCAATAGAAATACTTATACTAGAAAAAGAACATAGTTAAAACTTTAAAAAGTAAAAATGATCTGTTTAAAGTTCAATGTGACCTTTTAATAGGAATAAGAAAAGACAGTTTATCACTTATGTAGAAGAGATGATATCAGAAGAAAAGTACCTAATGGTTAGAAAATAAACAGGATATGGAAAGGTCAAGTGGGATATTATAGAAATACTTTTGTTAAGATTTTGTAACCACAAGGTAAAAGAATGATATAATAAAAAATGTGTAATACTTCAAAGAAAAATATCAAAGTATCAGATCATTATGCATTGTGTAACTTTGAGTATAAATAAACATTGTTGCTGAGTCGGGTCAGTAAGCTCTAACAGCCAACTAAGCGGAGACTCCTTGATTACTTTCACTTTGGCAGACTCCGTTTTTCCTTCTGAACCCCTGTCCCTGCGAGAGCTGGACTCCCACAAAAGTTAAAAAACAGAAATAACAATGACAAAAACACTGCATCTTAAGATCAATGAAAATGTAGTATATTCAAAGGAATAGTCAATAGATCTGGCATTGAATAATCTAACATGGCCCTGTAAAATGGAATACATGCAAGTAGAGCTCTCACAGGGAAAAAAAGAACAAGGATATACTCAATGTCCAATAATGAAAAAAAAAGGCCAGACACTTCTGACAGGAGGGCAAAGATCACCAACAGATAGACTGATTAGAATATAAGTAATTTGATGCTTCTTCTGAAAAACACAATAATAATTCAACTATTCCAGATCCAAAGGGCATCATTCTCTAAAGATAAAGTTCAAAAGGGTTAGAAGAAATTAAAACAGAAAACACAGGGAGGAAGTGGGATGAGTGATGTTGCATTGTGGTGATTGCAATCAATGACAGGAAACAAAATGTGTTAAGAATTGTCAAATGGAAAACTAATCTGATCTGTAAACTTAATCCACACATAAAACATTTAAAATAATAATTTAATAAATATTCAAGGAAGTTTTCCAGTTTTATAAACATAAGCTAGACTTGTTTTCAACATTGCTGTGTATTATGACATTGTGAACTGCACAGTGCATGAATGTGCTTTGGAGAGCGATTAATTTAAAAACTGAAAGCATGCACCATAAACCAGATAATGAGTATAAAATGACTTCACAATTTGAAGTAGAAAGTCTTCAAGTGCACTTTTCTTGAAATCATTTTTCTTAGTTATATTTCCTTTCCTTTTACATCTGTGTTAGAGACATTGATTTATTAACTATCATGGGATGTTGTTAACTATCAGGAGATGTTAAATACCAGTACTGCAAAATTAAAGAAAGTTTGACATCATTTACTAAAAGCCTATTTTGTAAAATAGTAGTTTCAAACTGCAACTATAGATAAACTTTTAGTAATTAAGATTAACTGGGAGGAAGGCATTTCTGATTTAATGAAAAGTCTAAATCACAGAAATCTGAAAAGAAAAAAAAGTTACTTTAAAGCACTGTAATAGCATGCATAACAATATAATTAAAAACCCAAATTAACCAATTCTTGGCAATTGCTTTTTAAAAAAGATATTTAGGAAGAAAAATAATACCCATGGGAGAAAGGAAATATTTGATGGACTAGAGTACAGACACATGTACCCTGCTCCCAGATTTGCCACATTCAATCCTTTGCTATAAAATGAAGGGATTAGAATAGATAATAATCTGACATTCCTTGAAGCATAAATACTTTAAGTATTCATCCCCCAGGAAATGGTGGGTGCTAATGTGCTTTTAAAAGTGCTTGAATCAGTGATTTAAGCATTCTTCCTCTAATCTTCTT
>NW_006408773.1:2319095-2324936 GCF_000296735.1 Chrysochloris asiatica | reverse complement strand
TTTTCTTATTTTCAACCTTTCCTTTTTTTTTTTTTTTTTCCTTTTCTTCTTCAACTGCACCCATACACCATTAATAAGTCTTACCTCATCATGGCTTTCATCCATCACTATGGAGAAAAAGACAAATCCAGACAAGATGAAATAGTTCCTATTTTGTCTAAAATTTGCAAAATATCAAATAAGAGTATAAAATTAGATTAATTTGCAAGCAGCTTTCTCTATTTTTTAAGGATTAAGTCTAATAAAAGGCGCCTACGCATTTCCTCATGTTTTCTGCATTTAGGTATTTGTTTATAGTAGAGCATTCCATTAAGGTTGGAAGAAAAACTAAGTAATTTGCATGCAAATCTAGCAAAAAGGAGACATTACACAAATAATGAACAGGGTATATTAGTGAATCTTTCTATAGTCAGTAGCAGGGAAAATATTCTGAATGATCTCCTGATTCATTCTAGTTATTATAGTGAAATCTGTTAGAGCCAGAACTCAATAGCAGCACCTTGTTTTTCCAGGTCTCACAAGATTTCCCCCTTTGAAAATGTGTGATTTACTCATTTTGGTGGAAAACATTTGAGTTTTCCTTTCCTGACAGTTCTCTGGTTACACAGGTTCTGTCTTTACAGGTCTCACTTCTCCATAAAAAGTATTTTAAGATTATTATATTACTTCAGATTAAATGACAAGACTCAACCCTTAAATTATCACAAATTATAAGGACCATCCACCACTCATCTGTCAGTTTGTGTACTGTGGTGGTTTGTGAGTTGCTGTGATTCTGAAACCTATGCAACCAGTATTTTAAATACCAGCAGGGTCACCCATGGTGGATAGGTTTCAGATGAGCTTCCAGACGAAGACAGACTATAAAGAAAGCATGATGAACTGCTTCCAAATATTTAGTCAATGAAAACCTTATGAATAGCAGAGAAACACTGTCAGATATTCTGCCAGAAAATGAGCCCCTCAGATTGGAAGGCACCCAAAATGCGACTGGTGAAGAACTGCCTCCTCAAAATAGAGTTGACCGTGATAACGTGAATGGAGTAAAGCCCGTGGGAGAAAAGCCCACGGAACTTTCATTTGCTGATGGTGCACAACTCAAAATGAAGAGAAACAGATATAAACATCCACTGAAAATCAGAACATGGAATGTACGAAATATGAATCTGGGAAAATTGAAAGTTGTCAAAAATGAAAAGGAACACATAAACTTAGATATCTTAGGCATTAGTGATCTGAAATGTACTGGTATTGGCCATTTTGAATCTGACAACCACATGGTTTACTATGCCGGGAATGACAAATTGAAGAGGAATGGTGTTGCATTCATTGTCAAAAAGAACATGTGCAGATCAGTCATGAGGTACAAAGCAGTCTGTGATAGGATAATATCCATGGGCTTAAAGGGAAGCGCCTTGGGGGCCAAGATGTCCAAACTTCATCTCTCATACTTTGGGCATATTGTCAGTAGGGACCAGTCACTGGAGAAGGATATCATGTTTGGTAATGTGGAGGGTCAGAGAAAAAGAGGAAGAACCCCAATGAGATGGATTGGCAAAGTGGCAGCATCGATGGACTCAAGCATAGCAACAGAAGTGAGGTTGGCCCAGGTTCAGGCAGTGTTTCATTCTGCTATGGGTCAGTACCAACTTGATGGCACCTAACAACAACAACAATAGGGAAGCCCAGTTAATACCACTATTATTCAAATGTATGCACCAAACACTAAAGCCGGTGAGGATGAAATAGAAGAATTCTACCAATTGTTCAATCTGAAATTGATCAAACATGCAATCAAGATGTCTTGATCATTATTAGTGATTGGATTGCAAAGGTAGGGAGCAAAGAAGAAGGATCAGGAGTTGGAAAATATGGCCTTGGTGATGCAAATGATATTGGAAAACGCATGATAGAGTTCTGCAAAATCAGTGATTTGTTCATTTCAAATACATTCTTTAGACAGCGTAAGGGATGACTATACACATGGACTTCACCAGATGGAATACATAGAAATCAAATTGACTACATCTGTGGAAGGAGACGTTGAAAAAGCTCCATATCACCAGTCAAAACAAGGCTTGGGGCAGACTGTGGAACAGACCGTCAATTACTCATATGCAAATTCAAACTGAAGCTGAAGAAAATGAAAAGAAGTCCATGAGAGCCAAATTATGACCTTGAATATATTCCACCTGAATTTAGAGATCTTCTGAAGAACAGATTTGATACATTAAACACTAAAGACCAAAGACCAGATGAGTTGTGTGCTGACATCAAGAACATCACATGTGAAGAGAGCAAAAAGTCATTGAGAAAACAAGAAAGAAGGAAAAGGTAAAAACAGATGTCAGAAGAGACGCTGAAACTTGATCTCCAGTGTAGAGATGCTAAAGCAAATGGAAGAAATGAGGAGGTCCAAAAACTGAACAGTAAATTTCAAAGATCAGCTCAAGAAGATAAAGCCAAATATTACAACAGAATGTGCAAATATCTGGAATCAGAAAACCAAAAAGGAAAACACACACAGCGTTTCTCAAGCTGGGGAAACTGAAGAAAAAAATTTAAGCCGCAACTTTTGTTACTGAAAGATTGTCTGGGCACATTATTGAGTGATGCAGAAAGCATCAAGAGAAGATGGAAGGAATACATAGAGTCACTATACCAAAAGGAAATTGTTAATGTTCAACCATTTCAAGAGGTACTATATGATCAAGAGCCAATGATACTCAGGGAGGAAGTCCAAAGTGCATTGAAGGAACTGGCAAAGAACAAGGCAACAGGAATTGATGGAATAAAAATTGAAATCTTTCAAGAGGCAGCACCAGAGACACTCACTCATCTCTGCCAAAAAATTTGGAAGACAACTGTCTGGCCAACTGACTGGAAGAGATCCATATTTGTGCACATTCCAATGAGAGATGACTCATCGGAATGCGGAAATCATCGAACAATCTCTTTAATATCCCATGCGAGTAAAGTTTTGTTAAAGGTAATACGGAAATGGGTACAATCATACATTGGCAGAGAACTTCCAGAGGTTCAAGCAGGATTCAGAAGAGGCTGTGGAACGAGAGATATCACTGCCGATGTCCGATGGATCTTGGCTGAAAGCAGAGAATATCAGAAAGATGTTTACCTATGCTTTATTGACTATGTATATGCTTTCGATTGTGTGGCTCATGACAAGGTATGGACAACACTGCGAAGTATGAGTATTCCGAAACACTTTAATTGTGCTCCTGAGGAATCTGTACCTAGACCAAGAAGCAGTTGTTCAAACAGACCATGGGAAAACTGAATGGTTTTAAATTACGAAAGGTGTGTGTCAAGATTGTATTCTTTCACCATGTTTATTCAACCTGTATGCTGAGCTAATACTTTGAGAAGCTGGGTTCTGTGAAGAAAAATGTGGCATCGGGATTGGAGGAAGACTCATTAACAGCCTGCGATATGCAGATGATACAACCTTGCTTGCTGAAAGTGAAGAGGACTTAAAACATTTACTGATGAAGATCAAAGAGCACAGCCTTCAGTATGGATTACATCTCAATGTCAAGAAAACAAAAATCCTCACCACTGGACCAACAAACCACATTCTTATCAATGGAGAAAATATTGAAGTTGTCAAGGACTTAATTCTTCTTGGATCAACTATCAATACTCACAGAAACAGCAGTCAAGAGATCAAATGACGTATTGCATTAGGCAAATCTGCTTCACAAGACCTTTTTAAAGTGTTGAAGAGCAAAGATGTCAGCTTGAGGATTAAGGTGCACCTGACCCAAGCCATGGTATTTTCAATAACCTAATATGCATGCAATAACCTCATATGCATGCAAAATGCATAAGAAAGACCAAGAAGAATTGATGCTTTTGAGTTATGGTGTTGCAGGAGAATATTGAAAGTGCCATGGGCTGCCTAAAGAAGTGCAGCCAGAGTGCTCCTTGGAGGCCTAGATGGCCAAACTTCATCTCTCATACTTCGGACATATTGTCAGGAGGGATCAGTTATTGGAGAAGGATATCATGTTTGGTAATGTGGATGGTCAGAGAAAAAGAGGAAGTCCCCCTATGAGATGGATTATCCAAGTGGCATCATGGATGGACTCAAGCGTAGCAACAGTAGTGAGGTTGGCCCAGGATCAGGCAGTGTTTCGTTCTGCTGTGCATAAGGTCGCTACTAACTCAGTGGCACCTAACAACAACAACTCCATGGTGAAGTTATTATTATTATTATTTATCAGTAGGTTCATTTTCTACATCTGTAAAATTGTGATAATAATATTAACCTCATAGATTTAATGTTAAGAGGAAATGAAATAATTAATGAAATACAAGAAGATGCATGGAAGCTAGTGATTACTGAATGTTAATTTCATTCCCTTTTCTTAATGATACCTTGAGTACAGCCTCATGAAAATGCTGTTTCTAAATCTTTGAGGTGTTTGTAACACTATCTCGCCTATGCCTCCTTCCCCCAAAAGGGCCACAATTCCACTAGCTAAAAGTACCTGAATGACAAGAGAGGAAAAAATCTGTCAGCCAAATAATTATTCCATTTACTTGAATGAGTCATATTATTATTTTTAACTTTGGCTAAATTGGTTTTATATTATCATTCCTCAAGAGGCTATTTGTTTTGGTCTTATGTATAAGCTAAACTCAGAGTGTGATGGCTCTGTAAGGTAAGCACTGGACTGCAAATCACAAGGTCAAAGGTTTGAGCTTACTGGCTGCTCCACAGGGGAAAGATGAGATATTCTTCTCCAGCAAAGATTTATAAGTCTCAGAAACCCTATATAGGTCTCTATGAGTTGGAATTGACTTGACAATAGTTAACAACAACATTGGCTAAACTGAGGATAATGGTGACTCATTGATAGAATTCTTGTTTTATATGTAGTAGACTTTATTTCAGTTTCTGATCAATACATCTCAAGCACAGTCACCACTCATCTGTCTATGGAGACTAGAGTACTATTATAATGCTAAACATATCCCAGCCAAATTTTCAGATGAAGATGGGGTAGGAAGAAAGTCCTGGTGAGCTACTTCCAAAAAATAGTCAATGAGAACCCTATGAATAAAAATGCCTAGTCCTATTACATATGGGACAAACAAGAGTTGGGTGCTGACTTGAAGGCAGTTAACAACAGCAACATAGGTTAACTATTAATATTGCAAAGCAGTGTAAGATTAAGTGCCCACATATGGAAAATGAATATGTGCAGCAAGAAAGGTGTTTTTAAGAAATGGAAGAAACCTATATACCAGATAATCAAACAAGATTTCTTGGCATTCAACCACAGACTAACAAATACTATATTTCAAGAGTAAAAAAAAAAAAGAACTGTTGATGAAATAATTTTTAAGCAACTATTAGTTTTCTAAAATATGACAGTAGTATGCTCTGTAGTAGGACTTCTGGTGTGGCATTGTGCATTAATTGCTGGACTGCAAAGTCACTTTGAACTACAAAGTCGGTAGTTAAAGCTCACTAGTCGCTCCTGAGAAACCATCTATCCATCTCTCTATATCTACATCTACATCTACATCTACATCTACATCTACATCTACATCTACAACTACATCTACATCTACATCTATATCTATATGTTGTTATTGTCAGGTGCCATCGAGTCAAAACAGACTCATAGCAACCCCATGAACAGCAGAATGAAACAATGTCCGATCCTGGGCCAACCTCACTACCACTGCCACACTTGACACCATCAATGATGCCACTGGCTGATCCATCTCATTGGGGGTCTTCCTCTTTTTCTCTGACCCTCCACCTTACCCAGCATGACATCCTTCTCCAACGATTGTTTCCTCCGGACA
>NW_006408773.1:2299479-2316735 GCF_000296735.1 Chrysochloris asiatica | reverse complement strand
CTATCACAGACAGCATTGTACCTCATGACTGATCTGGATATGTTCTTTTTGACGATGAATGCAACACCATTCCTTTTCAATTTGTCATTCCCTGCATAGAAAACCATGTGGTTGTCAGATTCAAAATGGCCAATACCAGTACATTTCAGCTCACTAATGCCTAAGGTATCGAAGTTCTGTGTTGTTGTTGACAGAACTCCTCACTACACATCTACCTGATCTGCCATCTTGAAGGTGCAAGGTCTGGTAGTGTAGTCTCTCTCTCTCTCTCTCTTTCTCTCTCTCTCTATATATATATACACACACACATACATACATACATAGGATTGCTACTTGTCAGAACAGACTCAGTGGCACTTAATAACAACAATCCTCTCCAATAAGCCCAGTTTGGAAGAACGTCCATGCAGCATGCTTCTAAACCAATGTTGAGGGGTGTGAATCCAGTAATACAAAAAATTGAAAACATAAAAACAATGTTGAAAAAAGCTAGTTTAATTTCAACATCTGTTCAAGGTTTGTATCTTTCTGAAAAATAAAATTCATTTTTTTATTATATAATGGAATGTGACTCACCACAGTAATTAAGGCTTTAAGACATTTAAGCTATCCTGTCATAAATGATTTTATTAGAGACACCACTGTGAACTGTTTGGCTAATCACTGTGAGTTTTAGAAGAAATCTTGGAACAACGTTAGCTTGAATGGGAAGGGCTATTGCCTAACAATCTTGTCAAATCTGACCTTTGATCTAATATAAAAGCTATTTATTTTTTTCACTTCTAATTTCTGCTCACTTTTGAACTATGAGATTGATATAGAATTGCATCTTGGGAAAAGCTAGTTGATTGATTGTTGAATGTTTGCTTCACGGGTCTATTCTAAATAAAGGCTGCCTGTGTCCTGATCCTATACTCTTTACAGCAACACAGGTACCTGGCAGCTTTTCTGCCATGGCTAGTTTGCCATTATTCTTGGTTTGGTTTGTTGGTTGGTTATGTGCCTTGGAGTTGGTTCCGACTCACAGTGATCCTGTACAGGGTTTCCGAGGCTGTAAATCGTTACCGGAGCAGAAATCCTCACCTTGCCCTGCAGAACAGCCGCTGATATTTTCGAACTGCTGTCTTTGAGGTTAGCACCCCAATTCATAACCACTACGCTACCAGCCCTTTGAAAGGCCTTTTTTCCTTTGGAAAGAGCATCCTCAAAACCCTGCAATTTTATGTTTATTTAGATGCTAATTGATTTGCACACCTAATGAGTTTTTTAAAAATTTAGCCAAAAGTCCATGCTGCTGTTGACATATTCAAGTACTGTATGCCTAGCCATCTCTATTTCTTTAATATGGACTAGGCTTTGTCTTTATAATTCCAATTTCATATTGTAGTTGTTGTTAAGTGTCGTCCAGTCAGTTCTGACCCATAGTGATTCTGAGTAGGGTTTCCAAGGAGCAACTGATGAGCTTAAACTTTGACTTTGTGCTTCAAACCAATTTTGCAATCTAGCATATTAACACACAATGCTGCACCAGGACTCCTCATAGAGTGGGTGTTTCATTTTGACATTTTTAAAAAGAGACATGAATTTCACATTAATGAATTTCAGTAACTAAGGTAGGGAGGCAGTTTGTATTTAAGTATTTATCTGCCATTGTGGAATAAACACTGGACCACATGAGCGGTTTGAACTCAAAGGTTGGCAGTTCAAACTCACCAGCTGCTCCTTGGAAATCCTATACAGGGTCACTATGAGTCAGAACCGACTCAAAAGCACTTAACAACAACTATAAAAGTCCCGGAACGGTGTTATAAGATAAATACTGGACTGCTGCCTGCACAGTGGACATTTCAAACCACCAGTCTTCCTTGGAAACCCGGTACAGGGTCGCTATGAGTCAGAGACACCACAATGGCACTTAACAACAACTTTAGGATGCTAAAAAGAGCTCAAGTTTATCAAAAGTAAAAACAGCATTTTTATCCACCATATGTGCCACTGAAGGATCAGCACTGGACTTTGAACCACAAGGTCAGCAGTTCAAACTCACCAGATGCTCTAGCTGTGAGCCAGAATTGACACTTAACAACAACATACTGATTAACAAGGAGATCTAGTGGTGTACTGGGTTATGCGTTGGGCTGCTAACCACAAGATCAACAGTTTGAGTCTTCCTTTGTTGAGTTCATGCTTTTTGTGTTCTTTCTTGTGAGTTTTTCTAATAGTTTTAATGTTTCCATGTTCTTCTTGGATTTTCATTCTCTTGGTATTTTGTGAAGTGTAAGTTTTCTCTGAGGTTGCCTTATAGTCCATTAACTTTTCTCTCCATTTAGTGTACTCTATTTTATCCTGTAATCGACCACACCTTCTCACCATCTGGATCTCTGTTCTTACGTGTTTACCTTATTTTACATTGTACTTGTTTATCATAGATTGGCCTCCCCGATTCTCTGAGTTTGTTCTTATAGATTTGTTCTGTTCTTGACTCTTCCTTCTGTCGACTTAATTCTGGGAGGTGCTACCATATATGTCAATTTCTGGTTATTGTCTATTCTTTTTGGTTCTCAGTCCACAGAACTCGTTTTAGGATGTTTTGTAGCACAGGGTTGGCTTTGGCAAAATCCCTTAGCTCTTCCTGTTTATCCAGGAATGTTTTGATTACACTGTGATATTTGATTGATAGCTTTGCTGGATAAAGGATACTTGGTTGGCAATATTTTTCTTTCAGGGTTTTATATATGTCTTCCCATTGCCTTCTTGCTTGCATTGTTTCTGCTGAGCGATCCAAGCTTAATCTGACTTGCTTGCCTTTGTAAATGACACTTCTGTATTCCCTGACTGCTTTCAAGAAGTGTCTCCTTATCTCTAATTTTGGAGAACTTGACTATGATATGTCTTGGTGATTTTCTTTGGGGTCTATCCTTCCTGGAGTTTGTTGAGCTTCTTGAATTTTTATCTTTTCATTTTTCAGGACGTTAGAGAAATTTTCTTCCAGCAGTTTTTCAACTATTTCCTCTGTGGACTTGTGTGATTCTTCTTGTTCTGGAATGCTAATAATTCTTAAGTTATTCCTCTTCATGTTGTCCAACATGAATTTTAGACCTTCTGGTAGCGTAGTGGTTATGAATCGGGCTGTGAACCGCAAGGTCAGCAGTTCGAAACTACCAGCGGTTCTGCGGGAGAAAGATGAGGCTTTCTGCTCCCGTAAAGATTTACAGCCTCGAAAACCCTGTGTAGGGTCGCTATGAGTCGGAACCGACTCCACAGCACAAAACAACAACAACAACAACAGATTTTTTTTATCCTTTTTTTGTGTGTGTGTGGTTGTTCTTCTATCTTAGTGGTATTGAGAGATTTGTCTTACAGTTCACTAGTTCTGCCTTCCATTTCATCTATTCTACTCCTTTGCCCTTTCCAAATATTGTCTATTTCAGATATTCTGTTATTGATCATTTCGTCCTCTTTCTATAGGTTTTGAATTGTTTCCAGTGCTGTATCTATATTATGTGATTTTTCCTATAGCACTTTCCTGACTTCTTCCTTATTTTTCTCAACTCCATTGTAAAGTGTTTTGAAAAATTTTATGATTATTTTTCTGAATTCCTTCTCAGGCATTTTCAAGGCTTGCCCTCCTTCCAGAATGGAGTTCATGTCTACCTCTAGGCGATTTGTCTCAGATATTTTATCTTGTTTCTGGACATGTGCTAATATAGTCATGTGCTTTTTTTTTTGGACATGTTTAGTGTTTATCTGTGGCCTTAATACTTAATTGAGTATGTGTTTTGGTATTTCTTATGCTTTCTGATTGCTTCCAGGGAGATGTGATCAGGATTTGGGCTTCCCATTTCATTCTTCTGTTGCTTAACTTGGAGTAACTTTCATAGGTGTTGTCTGTGTCCCTGGTATATGGCAGTTGCTATTGGTTCTTGTCTGGGTTTTGGTGTTTTATAGAGTGTGATTGTAGCTTGGCTATATGGCAGCAGTTTCTGACTTTTCTTGTATAATATATGGAGAGAAAGAGTCCTCCCAAGTATAAGGCAGAGCATATAACAGCAAAACAGCACCAACAAAGAAAAAAACAAAAACAAAAAACAGCAGCAACACAAACTAAACTGAATACTACTGTTTACAATCACAGAAAAGGGAGAGGAGGGAAAGAAGAAAAAAAAAAATTCTGTAGCCTAATATAAGTATGTCCTCTTTTCAGCTTCTTGCTTTCAAAGCTGCCTGAGATATTTCAAGATGCCAGTGTTGGTTGTTATGCTATTTATACCTCAGGCTTTAATTTAATTTGGGCCTGTTTTGTTTTTAAACTCTCATTCCCGTTTTTTTAAAACAGGAAAGGGCCCTGTCCTGCCCTTTTCCATTTCAAAAAAACAAAAACAAAACAAGACAAACAAGCAAAAAACCTTCAGGGCCTGCTCTTGGGCTGAGTATCTGTGCACATGTATGCCAGAAGAACCCACCAGTGGTGAGGGTGGGGAGAGCCCACTCACTCAGGCTCTACCTCTAGTCACCAGAACGGAGGTGGGCAGTGAGAGCACCAATGACCAGATACCAAAAAAAAAAAAAAAAAAAAAAAAAGAAAAGAAAATCAGAACAAAGCAAAACTGACAAAGTATATTGTCCACCTTTGCCCCATGGTTCCCGTGGCATTTTTCTGTGGTGCTTCTACTCCCCCGTTTGGTCTTTCCATTTGGTCTTGCCCAAGATGTCGGCTCTGGGCCTCCCAGCCCAGCCGGGCAGATTCAAAAGTACATGATTTTTTACTTCAGCTAAGCCTTCAAACCTTCAAAATATTCCTATATCTGTGGTTCTAAGTTTTGGAGTTGTGCCCTGGATCTGCTTTGCTGGTATTCTGTGGTATTGCTGTCAGTGAACTTCACTGAACCTCCACCCTAGCCGCCATCAAGCCCTGTCTCTCTCCCCGCCCCCCACCCCACCTCGAGCAGAGCCGATTTAAAAAGTAAACACTGCATTGTTTATTCTAACCTTTTGTGGGCTGAAACAAGATTCTGGTCTCAATTGTACTGTCTCAGAATTCAAAGTCAGTAAGTAGTAACCTAGGGTTGTAATATGCATAGCTGCATGGAACTAAATAGTGCCATTAAGGCATACAGTAAGTAGGTAGTAGAGGCCAGGGAAAATGGCTCTTTCAGAAATTAGTCCTTTCAAGTATACAATTTCAAAAGGAGTAATGAGAAAACCAAATGTGAGCACAAGGCAAGAAGCATGCTCAAGAATTACCTGAGAAAATTGTACATTTAAAAAATAATTAAACAATTTCACTTGTAGGTATATGCATAAAAGCCTTTCAAGCAGGCACTCAGATAATTGTACACCAATGTTCAGAGCAGCATTATTCATAATAGCCAAAAGACTGAAATGAAACAAATACCCACCACCAGGTGAATAAATAATAAATGCTTTATGTATATAGTGGAGTAATATCCATGCTTTAACATGGATTTACATGAAATAACTATCCTAAGTGAAAGAAATTAGACACAAAAGGGCATTTATTATAACATTTATTAAATAACCTAGAATAGGCAAATCCATAGAGACAAAAACTTATCGATAGTGACCATACTGAGGAAAGGGGAAATGGGGACTTATTACTTAAAGGGGTACTGAGTTTTTGTTTGGGGTGATGAAAAACTTTTGAAAATAAAGAGTTGTGCTAGTTGCACACTATTGTGTACATAATTTATGTCACTGAGTTGTACACTAAAATGATTGAAATATAAATTTTTGTTATATATTATTTGGTTGATTACAATCCCCTCCATATATTATCATTTAACAGCATTTGTTTCTATTGCCTCTGTTGTTTTTAATTTTTTTGATGTACACAAAATAATTCAAGGATATATATTCATTTAAACCAAAGAGCACATTCTGCAAGTTATTCTCCTGGCTGCAAGTGCATAGCCTTTCTCTTTCCATGAGTCTAGGGTCCTCAGCTGCTCTATCTCTTCATGACTGCCTACATCTCTGGTGTAGCTGCTTTTCTGTATAGGGTCCCACATTCCGCTTATGCTCTTCTAACTTGATGGTCCTAGTATCCTCTGTTCTTGGACTGTAAGATTAAATACTCACCTCTTTTTGTTTTAATACTTCTACCTTTACAAATATGACAATTGCAGTTTGTCATGATAACTATTATTCACTATTGAATCATAAGAATCTTATCCTCATCTCCTTTCACCACACCCATCTAGACAAGACAAAAACTATTCAGTGAATATTCTACCTTCATCTGCACACTCTGAAATTAAACACCTGCTTGAAAACTTGTGGGGAGACTGGAACACTCTTATTTCTTGCAGGAATGCAAAATGGTCCAAATATTTTTGAAACCAATATGGCTCTTCCTCAGAAAATTGGAATTAGAAATACCTTATGATCCAGCAATTCCTCTACTTGGTATATAGCCACAAGAAATACAATGCAGAAAACAAGCAGATATATGCATACCAATGTTCATCGCAGCAGTATTCACAAGAGCAAAAAGATGGAGACAGCCTAAGTGCCCATCAATGGAAGAATGGATTAATAAACTTTGGTAAATACACACAATAGAATATTAAGCTACCTTGAATAATAACAAGGAAGCTGTAAGCCACCACATAACATGGATGAACCTTGAGGACATTATGCTGAGTGAAATTAATCAGTCACAAATGTCAAATATGGCCTAAGGCCATTATGTAAAAACTTAAAAAATACATATACTTAAAGGAAAAAAATAAAATCCTTCCATCTTCTTTTGGTGCTTTTTACATTATTCAAAACTTTGCCCACAGATCCATCAATATTTCAAGTCGAGGCTTGAGATTTTTCTTGGAGTATTTAGGCTAGAGAAATTCCAACCTTTATCTGGTGTCACTGCTTCTCTGGTTAGGGTCCCAAGTCCTGCTCAAGCTCTTCTTTCTTGATGGTTTTAGGGTCCTCTATTCCTGGAATGAAAAATTAACCACTCCTCCTTTTATGTTACAAAACCTCTACCTTTACAGTTGGGACAATTGCAATTACTCATGATAACAATAACTCACAATTGAATTAAAGGAATCTTATCCTAATTTTCTTTCAACAGACCCATCTAGAGGAGACTGCATTCTCTGAAACTAAACTCCCTCTTTAAAACTTGTAAACCAGACAATTCTTGTCTTTGTAGCCCCCACCACCACACATTTTAGGAAGCCAAAGTCTAAGTTGCCCTTCCCTATCAACCTTTATACCATGGGGCTAGGCTTGATCCTTGAAGTGAACACTCATTCGCTCTCAATTGGTATTTTGAGCTACTACATCCATAAGTATAGGTCAAGTTGATCAAATTGTATCAATTTACATTTGCTTCCTAATCAAAATTCTTTATCTTCCTCTAGTCAAGCTCTGGTCATCAAGCAATAGAAACTAGGTCAAATGGGTACTATCTGAAAGCTTGGGGGTTCTTGTGTGCCTCCCCTCCACTTCGTATTATCTGTATTCTTCACTCTCAGCTCTAGCCCTCCATGTATAGGTCAATGTCCATGGGCTCATGAGTTCCTAAGTCTCCCCAAACTTCAGTCAACCAGCCCTTCCTCCTCTCTCTCTCATTTCAAGGTGGACAGGAGTCTATGGAACATGTTCAAATTCAGCCCATATCTTCATTACTGACTTTTCCCAACTTTGACTCACATGTAGACCAATACAGGTGCCACCTAACTTACATGTCTGCTTGTGTTTTCCCTTTGAGTTTCAATCTTAGAGAGGTGTTTGTCCTAAGGGACTTGATTGCTTGCCTTGATGGCTCCCTGGTGAACAGCTTACTTGTTCTTGTAATAGTCAAGCAGATGCTGTTTTTGTTTCTCTTTTTGTTTTTCCCTGCTGGTCTTTTATTCAGGACATATCTTCTATTCCTCAGCCACTCCTTGCTGGTTTGTATGTGCTTTCAAGTGGGAATGTCCCACCTCAGAAAGTTCTGAATGTGGCTCATGATTTCTCCTAAGGTCCTATACAATACAAAGGCTACACAAGAACTCTATTTCACTAGGTAAGTTCTAGAATCACTTTTAGGTATTTCAATCTGTTATAGGTTGAAGATGGGTTTACAAGCTTTCTATAATCATATTTCCCAATATTACTTTCTGTTGCATTCAAGTGTCTGTTTTACAATAGTAGGCAAGGGAAACAAATATCCATAAGACAGTCAAGCATCTTAACATTTCCCCCCTCTTTTACTCATTCAAACTATGCCTTGATCCCTATATCACAGAGATCTGTTGTTCCAAGGTTGAGCATACATCACTATTTAGACGATAGAAACCTACCTAAGTGTTCCCCTATCTACCCTGTTCTTTGACCGCCCTTGCCCTTCTCGTGTATTGCTCTCCCATTTATTGTATATTGCCCTCCCAATACCTGAGCTATAGTGTAACCATCCCCTAACCTGTGCTCTACTGTCCCCTCCCTCACACCCCTGGTAACCAACAAAGAATACTTTTTTTTTCTTTTAGTATGGGTATATATATTTTTAATTTTGACAGTAATGGTCTTATACAATATTTGTCATTTTGTAACTGACTAATATCACAAATCATAATGTCCTCAGAATACTGTGCCAGAAATTATAACTTGAAAACAAATGACCTTACAGTCATCAACAAAAGGAACATCTCATTATTTATCGTGAAGTATGGTGCCTTCTGTGAAAAATACACATACAATGAAGACCAGTTAAGACCACTATTACTCAAATTTACCCACATCCTATTAAAGTGATATATGAAAAATGAAGAGTTCTACCAACTTCTTCAGTCTGAAATTGATCAAACCTGAAATCAAAATGTATTGATCATAACTGGTGATGTGTATGCAAAGGTTGGAAATAAAAATGAAGGATCAGTAGTTGGAAAACACGGCCTTGGTGACAGAAATGATGATAGAGATCAGATGATAGAATTTTGAAAGACAAGTGGCTTAATTGTACCAAATAATTTTTTAGAAGCTTTTATTGTGAATTGAGTGATAGTTTACATGGGAGAACACCAGCTTTACATTCATCCTATCGTGTTTTCATTTCATTGCAATGACTACAATCCCCTCCATGCATCATTTGATTCAATTCCCTCTTTTTTTTTTGGATGTACACTGAAGCACTTGGGAATATATATATATATATATAACCATTAAAACAACTCTGCACATTAGCCCCCCGTCCGCCAGCACACAACTATTCTCCCTCTCTGAGTCCAGAATCCCCAGGCGCTTCATCTCTCCATGCCATTGTTTCCACCCCCATCTCTGGCATAGCTGCTTCTCTGGATAGGGTCTCGCACTCTCCTTTCCTCCCTTGATGATCCCAGGGTACTGTGATCCTGGACTGCAAGATCAACTACTTCTCTCCTTTTGTTATAAAACCTTTACATTTGCAACATTCACAATCAGTCCTGATAGCAATTGAACCACAAGAGTCTTATGCCCATCTCTTTTCACCAGCCCCATGTAGATAAGATGGAAACCACTCAGTGGAGATTCTACCTTACCCTGCACCCTCTAAAACTAAACTCCCTCTTGAAAGCGTGTAAGCCAATCACTTCATTCCTTTGTAGTAGTCAGTGTCTATGTTGCCCAACCCTGTCAATACTGTATACAGAGATACAGAGGGGATGGGAAGGATGCTTGCTATAAAGATCTGTTCCCTTTTTTAAGCTACTACATCCATAAATACAGGTCAATTTCATTACATTTTTTCCCCCTCTCCTTTCTTCCTCTAGGCAAGTTCTGATCATCCAGGCATTGAAGTTAGGTCAAATGGGTATTATCTGTAAGTCTGGACATTCTTGTGCATCTCCCCTCACTTTATAGCTGGACGCTTCATTCTCCACTCTAGTCCTCTGTGACTATGTTCCTGTCCATGGGCTCAAGAGTCCTCAGGGTTCACTATAATGCTGGTCAGCCAGGTCTCAATCCAGGTTGACAGGAGTCTGTTGAATGTGGTTGGACTTAGCTCGCAGCTCAATTATTGCTTTATACCACCTCCGCTTATCGTTAGACCAACGTGGTCACCAGCAAGATTACATGCCTGCTCCAGTATTCCCTTTGAGTTTCAGTCTTGAAAGGGAGTTTGCCCTGAGGGCACTTCATTGCTTGTCTTGATGGTTAACCGGGAACATCTTACTTGTTCTTGTAGTAGTTAATCATACTGCCATTATTGTTTTTTTTTTATTTTTCTTGCTGGTATTTCATTCAAGAAGTATCTTCTATTCCTCTAGCTTTTCCAGACTCATCTGTTTGTCTTTTCAAGTGTAAATTTCCCCTCTCAGAAGATCCCGGATAGGGATCAGGATTCCACTTATGGTCATATGTAATGCAGAGGGTCCGCAGGAAACCTCTTTCACTGGACAAGTTCTAACCCTATTTTAGGTATTCCAATCGGTTATAGACTGAAGATGGATTTACAAGCTTTCTATAGTGATGTTTCTGGCTATTCCTTTCTCTCCCCCTCAAGTGTCTACTTTACAATAGTAGTCAAGGGACACCAAGATTCATAAGACAGTCAGCATATTCACATTATGCCCTCTTTCAACCATTCAAACCATGCCTCAATCCCTGTATCACAGAGCCCTGTTGTTCTAAAGTTGATCATATATCACTATTTACTTCTGTCCCATTTAGCCCATGCAAACCTGTCTATATATTCTACCATCTGCTTTGTTCTTCCACCCCCCCCCCACTTCTTGTATATTGCCCACACCTCTAACACCCAAACTATCGTGAGTCTGTTACCTACCATGTGTTCTACCTTCTCCTCCTTCCTCTTATCCCACCCCTTACATGTTGGGAACCAACAAAGAATTATTTTTTGCCCCTTTTAGTGTGGATGGTTTTTCTTAGACATTTACAGGATTGATCCTATGCAGTGTTTCTCCTTTTGTGACTGGCTAATTTTGCTCAGCATAATGTTCTCAATGTTCATCCATGTTATGCAGTGTCTTGCAACTTCCTAGTTATTCTTTAAGGTAGCATAATATTCCACTGTGTGTATGTACCAAAATTTGTTTATCTATTCTTCCATTGATGGGCAATTAGGCTGTTTGCATCTTTTTGCAATTGTAAATTGTGCTGCTGTGAACATTGCTGTGCATATATCTACTCGTATTATGGCTCGTATTGCTTGTGGGTAAATACCAAATAGAAGAATTTCTGGATCATAAGATATTTCTATTTCCAACTTTCTGAGAAAGCACCATACTGTTTTCCAGAGTGGTTGAACCATTTTCAATCCCATCAGCAATGTATGAATGCCTCAGTCTCTGTCTCTCCACATCCTCACCAACATTTATTGTCCTCTACGTTTTTGAACTTCACTGTTATTGCTGGTTTAAGATGATATCTCATTGTTTTTTTGATTTGCAAGTGACTCCACAGCACATAACCACCACCACCAATGGCTAGTGATCGTGAACATTTCTTCAAATGTTTGTTGGCTGCCCGAATCACTTCCTTGGTGAATTCTATGTTCATGTCCTGTGCCCATTTTTTAGTTGGGTTATTTGTCTTTTTCTTGTAGAGGTGTTGTACTTTCCTATATATTTGAGAAATTAGTCCCTTGTCTGATGCATCATTGGAAAAGATTTTTTCCCATTCTGTGGGCTCCCTTTTTACTCTTTGGTGAAGTCTTTCGATGCACATAAATATTTAATTTTCAGTATGTCCCAATCATCTATTTTGTCTTCTTTTGTTTGTGTAATTTTCACAATGTTTGGTAGTCATTGTATGCTCTGTATTGGTTGGTTGTTGTTAGTGTCGTGGAGTTAGTTCCGACTCATAGTGACCCTGCACAGGGTTTCCAAGGCTGTAAATCCTTACGGGAACAGAAAGCCTCATCTTTCTCCCACGGAACCGCTGGTAGTTTCGAACTGCTGACTTTTTGGTTCACAGCCCGATTCGTAACCACTACGCTACCAGAGCTCCTTTAGAGCCATCAAACTTGTCCCTATTTTATCATTGATGGCCTTTATAATTCTGGGAATCACATTTAGGTCTTTAATCCATTCTGTACATGGTGTGAGGTAAAGGTTTTGTTTCAGTCTTTTGCATATCACTTTCCACTTCTGCCAGCACCATCTATTGAAGAGCCTATCTCCTCCCTATGCAATTTACTTGGACCCTTTGTCGAAAATCAATTGGTTCTATGTGAATGGATTAATTTCTGGATACTCGATTCTGTTCCATTGATCTATGTATTTACATTGTACCAGTTTTTACCACTGTAGCAGTGTAGTAAATTTTGAAATCAGGGAGTAAAAGGCTTCCAACTTTATTCTTGTTCTTAAGCAATGCTTTGCTTATCCTAGGTCTCTTTCCTTTCCATATAAAGTTTTTGTTTTTTCCATCTCTTTGAAGAATGTCTTTGGAATCAGTATTGGGATCACATTACATGTGTAGATTGCTTTAGGCTGTATTGATATTTTTACAATGTTAAGTCTGCCTTTCCAAGAGCATGGTATATTCTTCCATTTTTGTAAGTGTTTTCTGGTTTCTTATAGTAGTGTTTTGAAGTTTTCTTTGCATAAGTCCTTTGTTTCTCTGGTTACATTTATCCCTAGATATTTCATCCTTTGGGCCACTTTGTGAATGATATTTCTTTCCTAATGTCCTTTTCAGTGCTGTCATTGTTACTATAGAGGAATCCAACTGAATTTTGATTGCTGATCTTATACCCTGCCACATTGCTGAATCTTCCTATGAGGTCTAGTAGCTTTTTTACTGAGTCTTTGGGGTTTTCTATGTATAGGTACATATGGTCTGAAAATAGTTTTACTTCTTCTTTACCAATTTGGATGCCTTTAATTTTCCTATCTTGCCGTATAGCTCTGGCTAAGACTTCCAACACAATATTGTAAAGCAGTGGTGACAAAGGACATCCTTGTCTGGTTCCTGTTCACAAAGGGAAGACTTTCAGGTTCTCTCCATTGAGAGTCATGTTGACTGTTGGTTTTGTATATATGCTCTTAATTATGTTGAGGAATCTCCCTTCAATTTCTACTTTGTTGAATGTTTTTATCAGGAATGGATGTTGGATTTTGTCAAATGCCTTTTCTGCAACAGTCAATGCAATCATATGGTTCTTTTCCTTTTTCTTATTTTTATGGTGGATTACATTGTTTGTTTTTTTTCTAATTTTGAACCATCCTTGCATCCCTGATATGAATCCCACTTGGCGATTATTATTATTATTATATATTTTTTTAATGTGCTGTTGGATTCTGTTGGCTGGGATTTTGTTGAGAATCTTTGCATCTATGTCCATGAGGGATATTGGTCTATAATTTTCTTTCTTAGTGATGTCTTTCCCTGGCTTTGGTATGAAAGTTATGCTTACTTCATAAAATGCATTACAAAGTTTTCTATCCTCTATGTTCTGGAATAATTTGAGTAGAATTGGTGACAGCGCTTCCCTGAATGTTTGGTAGAACTCACCAGTGAACTAACTGGACCTGAACTTCTTTTGGTTTGCAGTTTTTTGATGACCTGATCAATTTCTTATTTTGTCTGTTCAAGTTTTCTACTTCACTCTTTCTAAGTTTAGGTAGGTCAGTTTTTATAAAAATGTATCCACCTCTTCTAAGTTTTCAAATTTGTTGGAGTACAACTCTTCATAGTATTCTGCAATTATCCTATTTATTTCCTTTGTTTCCATTGTGACATACCTGTGTGGTTTTTGATGCGAGTTATTTGTGTTCTCCCTGTTTTCTTTTGTTAGGTTTGCCAAAAAATTTGCCAATTTTATTAATCTTTTCAAAGAACCAGCTTCTTGTCCTGTTGATTCTTTTTATGTTTTTTTTTTCTGTTTTCTATCTTGTTTATTTCTGCTCTTATCTTCATTATTTTTTTTTTTTTCTTTTGGTGACTGTAGATTCCTTTTGTTTGTCTGTTTCTAATAGTTGTAGACACTGTGTTAATGTGTTAATTTTGATTCTTTATTCTTTTTGGATTTGTGCATTTATTGCAATAAATTGTCTTCTCAGCACAGCTTTTGCCATGACCCAAAGATTTTGGTATGTTGTGTTTTCATTCTCATTTGTTTCTAGGAACTTTGTGAGTTTACGTTTAATTTCTTCTCGTACCAAGTGCTTTTCAGCAGGGTGTTATTCAGTTTCCATATATTATACTTTATTTCCTTAGTCTTCTTATTATTGATTTCTAGTTTTATAGCATTGTGGTCTGAGAAGATGCTTTGTAGTATTGTGATGTTTATAAATTCATAGAGGCCTATTTTGTGACCTAACACATGGTAAATTCTGGAGAATGTTCCATGTTCACTGGAAAAGAATGTATATTTGGCTGTTGTGGGGTTTACTGCTCTTACACATCTAAGAGGTCAAGTTGGTTGATTGTGCTATTTAGTTCCTCGGTATGTTTGTCGAGTTTCTTTCTGGTTGTTCTATCCCTTTTTGAAAGTTGTTGTTGTTGTTAAGTGCCTTCGAGTCGGTTCCGACCCATAGCGACCCTGTACAGGGTTTCCGAGGGTGTAAATCTTTACGCAAGTAGAAAGCCTCATCTTTCTCCCGTGGAAAGGCTGGTAGTTTCGAACTGCTGACCTTAAGGTTCACAGCCCGATTCCTAACCACTACACTTGTAGCATATTATATCTCCCAGTATAATTGTGGATTTTTCTATTTCTTTCTTCAATTCCAGTAGGGTTTGCTTTATATATATCTTGGTGATCTTTCATTGTGAGCATACATATTTATTATGGTTATGTCTTCTTGCTCAATTGACACTTTAATCATGAGATACTGTCCTTCTTTATCTCTGATGTTGTTTTCTGCCTTAAAGTTTATTTTATCAGAGATCAGTATTGCCACTTCTGCTCGTTTTTTATTGTATTTAGCTTGCTATATATTTTTAGCATCCTTTAACTTTTAGTCTGTTTTTGTCTTTGTGTGTAAGGTATAGCTTTTTTAGGCAGCATATTGAAGGGTCTTGCTTTCTTACCCATTCTGACACTCTCTGTCTCTTCACTGGTGCATTTAATCTATTGACATTCAGTGTAATTATTGATCGATATGAATAATTGCTGTCATTATGTTAGGTTTTTGTGGTGCTGATCATTCCTTTGTTCTGCATGATGTCTTGTGCTAAGTTCATGTTTTTTTGTGTGTGTGCTATTACTTGTCAGTTTCTTCTGAGTTTTAATGTTTCCATGTTCTACTTGGATCTTCATTTTCATGGTATATTATGAAGTATTAACCTTATTTCAATTTATCTTGTAGTCCACTAACTTTTCCCTCCATTTAAGATAGTCTATTGTATCCTGCAATCTACCTGACCTCCTCACCACCTGTATCTCTTCCTATGTTATAGCCTCCTTTGACATTGTTATGATTTTGATCTTTGATTTGCCTTACAGGTCCTCTGAATTCGTTATTGTAATTTTGTTCTGTTCTGGACTTTGCTATCTATCGACTGAGTTCATGGTGGTGATGCTATGTCTGTCAATCTCTGGTTGTTGTCTCTTCTGGTTGGTTTTCATTCCAAAGAACTCCTTTAATTATGTCTTGAAGAACTGGTTTGGCTTTGACAAAGTCTCTTAGCTGCTGTTTTTCCTGGAATGTTTTGATTGCACCATCATATTTGATTCTTGGTTGGCAGTTTTTATTTTATTTTAGGGTTTTATAGATGTATCCCCATTGCCTTCTTGCCTGCATGGTTTCTACTAAGAGGTCAGAGCTTAATCTAATTTGCTTGTCTTTGTAAGTAACACTTTTCTTTTCCCTTGCTACGTTTAGGATTCTCTCTTTGTCTTTGAATTTGGAAAGAGTGATTGTGTTATTTCTTGGTTATTTTCTTTTGGGTTTTATCATCCCTGGGGTTCGTTCAGCTTCTCTAATATCACAGGCAAGTAAAATTTTACTGAAAATAATTAAAAAACAACTGCAACCATACACTATCAGGGACTTCCAGAGGTTGAATTTCTCTTAAGAGAATTTGATGTCAGAGATACCACTGCTGATATTAGATGGATTTTGGTTGAAAGAAGGGAATACCAGAAAAATGTTTACATGTGCTTTATTGACTTTGTGTAGTCTTTCAACTGTGATGATCATGACAAGTTATGGATAACATTAGAAAGATATATATTCCTGAATACTTAATTGTGCTCATGAAAAACCTGTACATACAAGAGGCAATCATTGGAACAGAAAAGGAGGATAATAAATGGTTTAAAATTAAGAAACTTGTGCACCAGGACTGTATTCCTTCAACATACATATTCAGTATGTATGCTGAGTAAATAATTCGAGATGCTGGATTTCAGGAAGAAGAATGTGGCATCTGGATTGGAGGAAGACTGCTTAACAATCTGCAATATCCAATATCCAGATACTACAAACCGGCCTTACAGTTCAAATGGTCCTTGGAGTTCAGCACATTATATTTTAGCACCACACCTGGACTCCACTATAGGGGTAGATGAACATTATTCCCAGATTTGAAACAAATTTAAAATACCCTGTGGAAGTCAAGACAGCCTGGAATCAGTGATTCTAGACTGGACAACAGAAAACAGGAGAGCTATGTTGACATGAGGAAATGGAGGTGGGACAGACAGTTCCCTGTTGGTAGTCAAGACATTAGTAGATATGAATGTACACAAGAAAAATGAATCCAAGGAAAATGGGATGATTCATGTCTCCACTGTGGCAAAACACCCCACAACACATTACAGGGAATTTAGGTAGATATCCAAAATTCTAAGTAATAGTGAATGGTGTGAGAGAATAGAATGAACCAATAAATGTGGATGACCATGGTGAAAGTCTTGGAGGAAACATGATCTCCCAGCCCTGTGCTCCTCCAGAATTGAGCATGGCAGATGAAGAATCGTAGGTCAGTTTCTGTGGCTCTGTAGGGTGGCAAATGAATGCCTCCTTTATATAATCAGAGTATGTTTACCATCCCCCTGACTTCCCCCGAGTTGTCAGGATGTGTTTTGTGATGTCACACCCTCCCAGGACTCCGGCTGGCTGGGCAGGGACTTGATGACCAAACAAAACTAAAGGGTGCGGCTCTTCATTGTCCTAGGCAGATATATATATTGTTGTTGTTGTGAAATGCTGTCGAGTCGGTTCCTACCCATAGCGACCTTGTATAGGGTTTCCGAGGAGCAGCTGGTGAGCTTGAAATGCCAACCTTGCAGTCTGGCACATTAATCCACAGCGCCACACCAGGACTCCTCTCTCTCTCTCTCTCTCTCTCTCTCTC
>NW_006408773.1:2291761-2299374 GCF_000296735.1 Chrysochloris asiatica | reverse complement strand
GGTGATGACAAAGAAACCGCAAGCTTTGGCCACAAATGGTGAACAACCAGCCAAAAGCACTACAAGGAGGAAGAGGAAGGCCCCCTGCCATCCCAAATCAAGAGGCAGTGTTAAGGTGGGCCATTCGCATCCATCTTCAATCAATTGATTGCTCCAAGATTCCTTCCCTGTCCTTGTCTGCATAAATTCCTCAGGAGTCCACAATTTTTCCCATAAAGTGCCCCTTCCCATTCATTACTCATCTCCTTCCTCTAGACCTCTGCCCTGTTTTCACCCCATTGTCTTTTCAGGTGCCAAAAACAACCAAAGGGGTGAACAGATCCAGTCTGCCAAGTATGAGGAGAAGAGCACCCACCAAAGCTTCTGCTCCCCCAAACATGCCTAACAAAGGAAATGAGCCAACTCTATTTGGCCATTATCGTAAACTTAAAAATAAAGTTGAGCAAAAAATTGGGGGACCAAGAGTGACTGGAGCCACCCACCACCTCAAGTAATGCCCAGTACCAACAATCCCTGGCAAGGTCCACCACTTCTTGCATAGCTCTGGTCCAAGAATCACTGGAGAGATCCACCACTTCAAGTAATGCCCTGGGGAGCCAGTAATTCAGAGCAAGCCAGAGACCTGAAAATTCTCTGTGGAATATCCACAAATCTGTATGCTAAGAAGTTACCACCCTGCTAGAGATTGAAGCTTGCCCCAACAAGGCATACCTATGATGATGACTAAAATAAAACAACTTCTGAATCATATATGTGTGCTTGTGGTTCTGTGAGTTTTCAGAAAGCAGAGAGAAGGAATGGAACGGAACAGGGAGGTGTGTGAAGGAGAAGACAGAGGTAGGGTCCTGCTGGCTTGGGAACAGATCTTAGTTTTACCTTGATCCAGAAAGGTGCTGGATGAGGTTAATAACAGGGGACGTGGAGGACTAGACAAAGAAGACAAATCTGATCTTTAACACACAAGCAAGGAACAAAAGGGTTTGGTTCTGCATAGGTGTGTGGGTGGAAGCCCATATGTGGACTTGTGTGCGTGTCAGATGTCAGTACTATCCAGCAAAAGATACTCCATGAACTCATCTCCAAACTCAGTCTGTTAGAGATGGTGTTGCCCTACAATCTATACTGTAAACAACTAAAGGGGCTTGTTGTTGTTAAGAGCCTTGGAGTCAATCCTGATTCATAACAAACCTGTATAAGGTTTCTGACATGAGACTGGTGAGCTTGAACCACTAAACTTGAGGTTCAAAACAAATTTATACTGCAGCTCATTACCTTGCAGCACCACACCAGGAACTGAATTTTCACCTAACTGGAAGTAACTCCCACCATTGATGTGGTGGTGTTTGGAGGCCAGGATGATCAAACTTCGTCTCTCATACTTTGGGCATATTGTCAGGAGGGACCAGTCACTGGAGAAGGATGTCATATTTGATAAGGTGGAGGGTTAGAGAAAAAGAAGAAGACCCCCAACAAGATGGATTGGCAAAGTGGAAGCATCAATGGGCTCAAGTGTGGCAATAATTGTGAGGTTGTGTTTTGTTCTTTTGTGCATAAGGTCTCTATGAGTTGATAACAACTTGGTGACACCTAACAACAACAACAACACATCCATAAGTATAGGTTAATTTCATCAAATTGTAGCAAGTTACACTTGCTTTCTTATCAAATTTCTTTAACTTTCTCTATCAAGCTCTTGTCATCTAGTCATCGAAGATATGTCAAATGGGTATTCTACTCAAGTTTGTGAGTTCTTGTGCATGTCCCCCAACTTCATATCAGCTAGACACTTCACTCTCAGTTCTAGCCCTCTGTGGTTAGGTCAATGGTCATGGCCTCAGGAGATCCCAAGTCTTCCCAAACTTCGGACCAACCAACCCTTCCTCTTTTCTCTCTTATCTCAAAGTCGACAGGAGTCTATAGAACGTGATAAAACTCACCCCATATGTTCATTAATGCTTTTCCTCCACTTCCTTTCACATGTAGACCAACAAAGGTTGCCAGCAAGCTTACATGCCTGCTTTAGGGTTCCCTTTGAGTTACAGATTTGGAGGGGGTCTTGCCCTTAGAGGACTTCATTGCTTCCCTGGGAACAGCTTGCTTGTTTTTGTAGTAGCGATCAGACGGTCTGTTTTTTTTTGTTTTGTTTTTTTCTTCTTCTTCCTTTCTTTCAGGAAGCATTTGTGCTGTTCCTTAGCTGCTCCAGGCTGATATGCATGTTCATTCAAATGGAAATGACCCACCACAGAAGGTCCTGGATGGGACTCAGGATTCCACCTAAGGGCCTATTCACTACAAAGGCTCCTCATGAAGCCAATTTCACTGGGCAAGTTTTAGAATCCCTTTTATGTATTCCAAAGAGTTATAGGATAAAGACTGGCTTACAAGCTTTCTGTAATCATGACTTCCGATATTCCTTTCTATCCCACACAAGTATATATATTATAATAGAAGCAAGGGAAATCAATATCCATAAGACATTCAAGCCTCTTAACATTGTTTCCCTCCTTTCAGACTGTGCCTCGATCCCTGTATAAGAGCCCTGTTTCTCCAATATTGAGCATACATCACTATTTACTTCTGTCCCATTTAGCCCATGCAAACCTACCTAAGGGTTCCCCTATCTACCTTGTTGTTCCACAACCTTGTCCCTTCTTGTGTATTGTCCTCCCATTTCTTGTATATTGCTCTAGTCAACACCCGAACTATGATATGTCTATCCCCTAACAACAATTTCTTTTCTTTTCTTTTTTTTCATAATAATGGTTCAATGCAGTAGTTGTCCTTTTGTGACTAACTAATTTCACTTAGCATAATGTCCTCAAGGTTCATCCATGTTATGCGGTGGCTTGCAGCTTCATTGTTATTCTTCAAGGTAGCATACTAAGTGTGTTTATCCATTTTTCCATTGATGGGCACTTAGGCTGTCTCCATCTTTTTGCTATTGTGAATAGTGCTGATATGAACATTGGTGTGCATATGTCTACTCATGCTCAAGCTCATATTTCATGTGACTATATACCAAGTAGAGGAATTGCTGGATCATGAGGTATTTCTATTGCCAGCTTTCTGAAGAATTGCCATACCATTTTCCAGAGTGGTTGAAACATTTTACACTCCCACCAGCAATGTAGGAGGCTCCCACTCTTTCCACAGCCTCACCAGTCTTTATTGCCCTCTGCTTTTTTTGAAATTCCCTTTTACTGCTGGTGTGAGATGATACCTCATTGTTACTTTGATTTCCATCTTTTTATTGGCTGATAATTGTGAACATTTCTTCATACGTTTGTTGGCTGCCTGAATGTCTTCCATGGTGAAGTGTCTGTTTATGTCTTGTGCCCATTTTTCAATTGGATTATTTGTCTGTTTCTTGTAGAGGTGATGTAGTTTCCTATAGATTTTAGAGATTAGTCCCTTGTCTAATCTTTTGTTGCAAGAGATATTTTCCCATTCTGTTGCTCCCTTTTTATTCTTCTGGTGAAATATTTCAATGTACATAAATTTTTAATTTTTAGTATATCCAAATCATCTATGTTGTCTCTTTTTAATTGTGCAATTCTCAAAAGGTTTGATAGTGTATGTGTGCCATTAAATTTGTCCCTATGATTTCATTCATGACCTTTATGATTCTGGGATTCACATGTATGTCTTTAATCTATATTGAGTTTGTTTTTGTATATGGTGTGAGATGAAGGTCTTGTGTCAATATTTTGCATACCAATTTCCAGTTCTGACAGTACTATCTGTTGAAGAGAATGTCTCTTCCCCTCTCAATGTACTTTGGCCCTTTGTCAAAACTCTGTTGGCTGTATATGGATGTATTAAATTTTAGAATCTCAATTCTTCCCCATCGATCTATGTACCTTTCATTGTACCAGTAGCAGGCTGCTTTAACCACTGTAGCCATGTAGTAAATTTTGATATCTGAGAGTGAGAGGACTCTAATTTTGTTCTTTTTCTGAAGCAGTGCTATACTTAACTGGGGACTCTTACCTTTCCATATAAACCTTGTAATCATTTTTTCCATCTCTGTAAAGAATATCATTGTTATCTGGATTAGTGTTGCGTTATATGTGTAGATTGCTTTGGATAGTATTGACATTTTCACAATGTTAAGTATCCTATCTAGGAACATGGTATATTCTTCCATTTTTGTAAGTATCTTTAGGTTTCTAATAAGAGTGTTTGGAAGATTATTTTTTTTTTTTTTTTTTTTTTTTTTTGTATAGGTCTTTTGTTTCTCTGGTTATATTTATTCCTAAATATCTCATCCTTTGGGCAGCTATTGTAAATGGTATTGCTTTCCTAATTTATTTTCAACACTATAATTGTTAGTAAACAAAGCTCCAACTGAGCTTTGTTCATTGATCTTGGACCCTGCCACTTTGATGACTCTTCCAATGAGTCCTAGTAGTTTTGTTTTTTTTTTTTTTTTTCACTGAGTCTTTGGGATTTTTCTATATATAGAATCAGTTGTTGTTGTTGTGAAGTGCCGTCGAGTCGATTCCTACCCATAGTGACCCTGTATAGGATTTCAAAGGAGCAGCTGGTGAGCTTAAAACACTGACGTTGCAGTTTAAACGACTGTGTAGTCTGACGCATTAGCCCACAGCGCCACACCAGGATATAGAATCATATCATCTGCAAATAAAGCGACTTTTACTTCTTTTCCATCTTGAATACCTTTAATATACCTATCTTGCCTTATAGCTCTGGTTAAGACATCCAATATAATATTGAATATTAATGGTAATAAAGGGCATCCTTTTCTAGTTGCTGTTCACAAAGGGAAGGGTTTAAAGTTCTCTCCATTGAAAGTGATGCTGGCTGCTGGTTTTGTATATATGTTCTTAATTATTTTGAGGAATTCACCTTCAATTCCTACTTTGTTGAGTGTTTTTATCAGGAATGGATGCTGGATTTTGTCAAATGCGGTTTTGCATCAATCGATATGATCATGTGGTTCTTTTACTTTTTCTTATTTATATGGTGGATTATAGTGATTGTTTTTCTAATGTTGAACCATCCTTGCATCCCTGGTATGACTCCCATTTGATCATGATGTATTTTTTTTTTTTTTTTTATGTGTTGTTAAATTCTATTGGCTAGTATTTTGTTGATAATTTTTCATCTATGTCCATAAGGGATATTGGTCTATAATTTTCTTTCTTAGTGATGTCTTACTCTGGTTTTGGTATGAGGGTTATGCTTGCTTCTTAAAATGTGTTAGGAAGTTTTCCATCCTCATCTATATTGTGGAATCATTTGAGCAGAATTTGTGACAGCTCTTCCATGAATGTTTGATAACACTCACCAGTGAAGCCATCTGGCACTGGACTTTTTTGGTCGAACATTCTTAGATGACCTGATCAATTTCTTCTTTTGTTATAAGTCTGTTCAAGTTTTCTAGTTTACTCTGTGTAAACTAAGGGAGGTCGTGTTTTTCTAAAAATCTATCCACCTCCTTTTGATTTTCAAATTTGTTGGAGTACAGTTCTTCAGAGCATTCTTATTATTCTTTTTATTTCCTTTTATGCTGTTGTTTCATCTCACATGTGGTTTCTTATGAATGTTATTTGTGTCTTCTGCCTCTTTTGTTTTGTTAGTTTAGCCAATGGTTTGTCAATTTTATTAAAATTTTCAAAGAACCAGATTCTTATCCTGTTGATTTTTTCTATAGATTTTCTGTTTTCAATATTTTTCATATCTGCTCTACTCTTCATTATTTCTTTTCTTTTGGTGGCTTTAGGTATACTTTGCTGATCCGTTTCTAGTTGTTGGAAATGTTGTGTTAATATGTTCACTTTGTTTCTTCCTTCTTTTTGGATTGTGCATGTATTGCAATAAATTTTCCTCTCAACACTGTTTTTACCATGTCCCAAAGATTTTGGTATATTGTGTTTTCATTCTGAGTGGTTTATAGGAATTTTGTGAATTCAACTTTCAATTATTTATTCTACTACCCAGTATCTTTAAACAGGGTGTATTTAAACCAGTTTCCATGTATCTGAGTTTATTCCCTTAGTTTTCCTATTGTTTATTTCTAATTTTTTGCAATATGATCTGAGGAGTTACCTCATAGTATTTTATATTTGTAAATTCGTGGAAGCTTATTTTGCAGACTAACACATGTTCTTACCTGGAGACTGTTCCATGTGCACTGGTAAATAATATATGCTGTTGTTGGTTTAATGCATTGTACACATCTATGAGGTCAAGTTGGTTGTTTGCATTATTTAGTTCTTCTGTGTCTTTATTGACGTTCTTTCTAATTGTTCTATCCGTTTTAGAAAGTGTTGTATTAAAATCGTTAACTATTATGTTGTTGTTGTTGTTAAGTGCCGTTGAGTCGGTTCCGACCCATAGCGACCCTCTACAGGGTTTCCAAGGAGCAGCTGATGAGCTTGAACCGTCGACTTTGCAGTTCAAATGGCTTTGCAGTCTGGAGCATTAACCCACAGCACCACACCAGGTAGATTTGTCTATTTCTTTCTTCAAATCTATTAGGGTTTTCTTTATATATTCGAAGGTCTGTTTCATTGGGAGAATATATATTAATTATGTTTATGTGATCTTGTTCACTTGACACTTTAATCATGAGATAATATCCTTCCTTATCTCATATGTTGTATTTTGCCTTAAAGTTTATTTTATCGGAGATTAACATGCCAATCCTGATAATTCTTATTGCTATTAGCTTGGTATATATTTCCCATCCTTTAACTATTTTTTTTTAATGTTTTATTCTGAATTATGTGATAATTTATATGCGAGAACATTAGCTTTACATTCATCTTATCATATATTGTTGCATTGCCATGGTTAAAATCCCCTCCACGCATCATCAACCAACCAAAAGGTACACCCCTAAAGCCTGCCCTTCAGTCGTCAGTATGGGTTTTTTTTCTTAGTCTTTTACTATAGTGGTCCTATACAGTATTTCTCCTTTTATGACAGACTAATTTCACTCAGCATAATGTCCTCACGGTTCATCCATGTCAGTGGGTAGCTTACAGCTTCCTTGTTGCTCTTCAGGTAGCATAATATTCCATTGTGTGTATGTACCACAGTTTGTTTATCCATTCTTCAGTTGATGGGCACTTAAACTGTCTCCATCTTTTTACTATTGTAAATAGTGCTGCTATGAACATTGGTGTGCATATGTCTCCTAGTGTTATGGCTCATATTTCTTATGGGCAAATACCAAGTAGAGGAATTGCTGGATCGTAGGTATTTATATTTCCATTCCTCTGAGGAAGCGCCATATTGCTTTCCAGAGAGGTTGGACCATTTTGCAATCTCATAGGCAAGGCAGCAGCATCAAAGCCTCTCCACATCCTTGCCAGCATTTATTGTCTTCTATTTTTTTTTATCTTTGCTATTATTTCTGGTGTGAAATGATATCTCATTGTTGTTTTGATTTGCATCTCTCTAATAGTGATCATGAACATTTCGTCATATATGTGTTGGCTGTCAGGATCTCTTCCTTAGTTAAGTGTCTTTTCATGTCTCATGCCCATTTTTTAATTGTGTTATTTGTCTTTTTTTTTGGAGAGATGTTGTACTTTCCTATATATTTTAGAAACTAGTCCCTTGTCCGATATGTCCTTGCAAAA
>NW_006408773.1:2268206-2288988 GCF_000296735.1 Chrysochloris asiatica | reverse complement strand
GATCAGGAAATGGGCTTCCCTTTTCACTCTTCTTCCTGAGAAGTTTCAAGATACCACTGTTGGTCGTTTTGATGTAACTTAGGATTTAATTTTTGGTCTATTTCCTCTTTTGTCTGCTTGTCCCCTCCGCAATCCCCGTTCAGGCCTTTTTTCTAGTTGGAAACAGTTCCGGGTCGGCGGTTGTTGTTTGGTTTTAATTGGAAACTGTCTGTTTAAATTTCGAGGAGATCTATGTGCATGTGTAGTAGAATCCTCCGAGGGTGGGCCTGGGGTGCCAACTAGCTCAGGCACCCCTATAGTCACCAGAATGGAGGTGCGCAGACAGCAAAGGACCAATGAACAGATACCAAAATAAAGAATGTCCACACCTTTATCTCAGCGGTTCTGCCAGGCGTCTGTGGCCGCTCCGATCCTTCCCTGCGTGGTCTCACCTAAGATGGCGGCTCCTGGAGCAGCTGAGCATCCCGGACTAGAAAGCAATGGATTTCTTGCTTCTGCCACAAATTCCCCCATCTGTAAGCCTTCCAACCTTCTAAATATGCCTTTATATGTGGTTCAGAATTCTGCGACCATCCCCTGAGCCTGCTTGGTCAGGTATTCTGTATTGTTGTTGGCGGAACTTCTTTACTGCACTTCCATCCAATCTGCCATCTTGTTTGTTCTCCCTGGTGAACCCTTTCGATGCACTTCAGTTGTTGTTTTTTTTAAGATTTATTGTGATTTATATGATTGTTTATGTGGGAAGTCATTAGCTTTATATTCATCCCATCGTGCATCATTTCATTGCCATGGTTACAATCCCCTACATGCAACATCAATGAACCAAAGAGTATACCCTGCAAGCCTGCTCCCCCCCCACACACACACCCCTAGTCATCAGCACAAGGACTCTTTTACTCTCTGGGTCTAGAGTTCCCAGCTGCTCCATCACTCCACTTCATGGTCTCTGCCTCCATCCCCAATGTCACTGCTTCTCTGCGTAGGGTTCCACACTCCACTTTTCTCCCTTGGTGGTCCCAGGGACCTCCGATCCTGGACTGCAAAGTCAATTACTCCCACACCTCTTGCTAAAAACATCTACTTTTACATTTCCAAACCTCACAGTCAGTCTTGATAGTAATTATTCATTGTGGTACCAAAAGAAACATAATCCCATCTCCTTTCATCAGCCCCACTCAGACAGATGGGATACCACTCAGTGGAGTTTCTACTTTCCTCTGCACTTTCAAAGGGATCTAGGCTCCCTTTGAAAGCTTGTAAACCAGTCACTTCTTGCCTTTGTAGCACTCCCATTTTGGGTAGCTAATGTCCAAGTTGCCTATCCCAGTCTACCCTGTGTAACGAAGAGGTGGGAATGATCCTTGCTGGAAAGATTTGTTCCCTCTTTTGAGCTACTGCATTCATAGGTGTAGGTCAAGTTCATCAAATTGTATCAGATAACTCTTTTTTTCCCTCTTCTTTTTTCTTCTAGTTGAGCTCAGATCATCCAGGCATTGAAGCAAGATCAAGTGGATATTATCTGTAAGTGTGGGTATTCTTATGCATATGCCCTCTCTTATCAGTTGGATACTTCACTCTCCACTCTAGTCCTCTGTGGCTATGTCAGTGTCTCTGGGTCATAGAGTCCCAGGTCTTGCCACACTGCTGGCCAACCAGTTCTCCACCTGGGTTCACAGGAGTCTATTGAACATTGTAGGGCTTAGTTTCAGCTTCATTGCTCTTTGTCCCTCACTTCCCTTTATGGGTGACCAATGAGGTCAGCAATCAGAGCACATGTCTCTTCGTATATCCCCATTGAGTCTTAGTCTTGTAAGGGGGCTAGCCCTGAGGGGACCTGGCCACTTGCCTTGATGTCTCCTGAGTGAGCAACTTGCTTGTTCTTTTAGTAGTCAGTCTAACTGCCATTTTTGTGCGTTTTTTTTTTTTCCCTGTCGGTCTTTCTTTCAAGAAACATCTTCTTTTCTTCTAGCCACTCCAGACAGGTCTGCTTGTACATTCAAGTAGAAATTTCCCACCTCAGAAGATTCTGGATGGGGTTCAGGATTCCACCTATGGTCTTTTGTAATGCAGACGCTCAGCAGGAAGCCTCCTTTACTGGGCATGTTGTATCCCCATTTTAAAAATTCCAGTCTGTTATAGTTAGAAGACAGACTTACAAGCTTTCTATCTATGGTGATATTTCTAACTATTCCTTTCTCTCACCCTCAAGTCTCTATTTTATAATGGTATGCCAGGGAAACAGAAGATTCAAAAGATAGCCAAGTAGCTTAATATTATTTCCCTCTTTTCCCCATTCCAACAATGTCTTAATCTCTGTATCCCAGAGCCCTGTTGTTCCAAGAGTGTGCATTCATCATTATTTACCTCTGTTCCACTTAGCCCATGCAAAGCTGCCTAAATGATTCCCATCTGCCTTGTTCTTCCATTCTCCTCCCCATTCTTTAGTATTGCCACCCTCCCCAGCACCCAAACTATCCTGTGTCTATACCCTACCCTGTGCTCCACCTTCCCCTCCCTCCCATAACCCCACTCCCCAATCCCAGTAACCAGGAAATAATTCCCCCTGACCTCTTTAGTATGGGCTCTTTTTCTAGTCTTTTACAGTAGTGATCCTATGCAGTATTTCTCCTTTTGTAACTGACTAATTTCACTCAACATGATGTCCTCAAGGTTCATACATGTTATGTTGTAGCTTACAGCTTCCTTGTTGTTCTTCAAAATAGCATAATATTCCATTGTGTGTATTGACCACTGTTTGTTTATCCATTCTTCAGTTGATGGGCACTTAGCCTGTCTACATCTTTTAGCTATTGTACATAGTGCTGCTATGAACATCGGTGTGCATATATCTACTCATGTTGTGGCTCATATTTCTTGTGGGTAAATACCAAGTAAAGGAATTTCTGGATCATAAGGTATTTATATTTCTAACCTTCTGAGGAAGCATCACATTGCTTTCCAGAGAGGTTTAACCATTTTTAAATCCCACCAGCAATTCATGAGAGTCCCAGTTTCTCCACATCCTTACCAGCATTTATTGTCCTCTACTTTTTTGATCTTTGCTGTTATTGCTGGTGTTAAATGATAACTCATTGTTGTTTTGATTTGCATCTCTCTAATGGCTAGGGATCGTGAACATTTCTTCATATGTTTGTTGGCTGCCTCGATCTTCTCCTTGGTGAAGTGTCTGTTCATGACTTGTGCCCATTTTTAAATTGGGTTATTTGTCTTTCTTGTAGAGGTGTTGTAGTTTCCTATATATTTTAGAAATGAGTCCCTTATCTGATGTGTCACTGCAAAATATTTTTTCCCACTCTGTGGGTTCCCTTTTTACTCTTCTGGTGAAGTCTTTTGATGTATGTAACTTTAAAATTTTAGTATGTCTCAATTATCTCATTTGTTTACTTTTGTTTCTCCAATTTTCAAAATGTTTTGTAGTCTGTGTATTCCCTGAATTAGTGCCCTCCCATTTGTCCCTATTTTTTCATTGTTGGCTTTCATAATTTTGGGATCCATATTTTGGTCTTAAATCCATGCTGAGTTGGTATTTGTATAAGGTATGAGGTAAAGGTCTTCTTTCATTCTTTTGCATATTGCTTTCCAGTTCTGCCAGCACCATGTGTTGAAGAGACTATCCTCTCCCCATGTACCATATTTAGGCACTTTATCAAAAATCAGTTGGCTGCATGTGGATAGGTTAATTTATGGATTCTTGATTCTGTTCCATTGATGAATGTATCTTTCATTGCACCATTACCAAACTGTTTTGACCACTGCAGATGTGTAATAAATTTTTAAGTTGGGGAGGGAGAGAGGCCTCCAACCTTATTCTTCTTAAACTGTGCTTTGCTTATCCTGGGTCTCTTTCCTTTCCATATAAAGTCTGTAATTTTTTTTTTTTTCCATCTCTTTGATGAATGTCGTTGTAATCTGACTTGGGATTGCATTGCATTTGTAAATTGCTTTGGCAGTATTGACATTTTCACAATGTTAAGTCTCCTATCCAGAAGCATTGTACATTCTTCCTTTTTTTTTTTTTTTTGTATTTCTCTTTTGATTTCTTTTAGTACTATTTTGTAGTTTTCTTTGTATAGGCCCTTTGTTTGTTTCCTGGTTACATTTTTCCCTAGATACTTCATCCTGTGGGTGGCTATTTAAATGGTATTCCTAATGTCCTTTTCAGTGTCATTGTTGGTATAGCAGAATCCAACTGATTTTTTTATGTTGATATTATATCCTGCCACTTTGCTGAATCTTCCATTGAGATCTAGTAGCTTTTTTACTGAGTCATTGGGGTTTTCTATGTATAGCACCATATAATCTGCAAATATAGAGTTTTACTTCCTGTTTGCCAATTTGGATGCCTTTAATTTCCCTGTCTTGCTATATAGCTCTTGCTAAGACTTCCAGCACAATGTTGAATAGCAGTGGAGACAAAGGTCATTCTTGTCTGGTTCATGTTCGCTGAGGGAAGGCTTTCTGTTTCTCTCCATTGAGAGCCATGAAGGCAGTTGGTTTTGTATGTTGTTGTTGTTATGTGTTGTGGAGTCGGTTCTGACTCATAGCCACCCTGTACAGGGTTTCCGAGGCTGTACATTTTTATGGGAGCAGAAAGCCTCATCTTTCTCCCACGGAACTGCTGGTAGTTTTGAAATACTGATCTTGAGGTTAGCAGCCTAATTCATAATGACTATGCTATCAGAGCTCCTTGTTGGTTTTGTATGTATGCTCCGAATTATATTGAGAAATGACCCTTCAAATTCTACTTTGTTCAGTGTTTTTATCAGGAATGGATGTTGGATTTTGTCAAATGCCTTTTCTGCATCCATCGATATGATCATGTGGTTCTTTTATTTTTTTTCTTATTTATATAGTGAATTACATTGATTGTTTTTCTAATGTTGAACCATCCTTACATCCCTGACATGAATCCTACTTGATCATGATATCTATTTGATGTGCTGTTGGATTCTCTTGGCTAGGAATATGTTGAGAATATTTGAATCTATGTTTATGAGGGATATTCATCAATAAATTTCGTTCTTAGTGACTTCCTTACCTGCTTTTGGTATGAGGGTTATGCTTGCTTCATAATATATATTAGAAAGTTTTCCATCCTCCTCTATAATCTGGAATAATTTGAGCAGAATTGGTCACAGTTCTCTGAACAATTGGTAGAACTCAACAGTGAAGCCATCAGGGCCTAGACTTCTTTTGATTTGGAGTTTTTTGATGACTTGATCAATTTCTTCTTTCGTTATGGGTCTGTTCAGTTTTCTACTTCACTCTGTGTAAGTTTAGGTAGGTCGTGATTTTCTACACATATATCCATCTCTTCTATGTTTTCAAATTTGCTGAAGTAAAAATTTTCATAGTATTCTAGTACTATCCTTTTGATTTCCTTTGGTTCCATTGTGACATCGTCCATGTTGTTTTTAATGTGTGTTATTTGAGTCTTCCCTCTTTTTTTTGTTAGGTTTGCAAATGGTCTGTCAATTTTGTTCATTCTTTCCAAGAACCAACTTCTTGTTCTAGTGAATCTTTATATCATTTTTTCTGTTTTTCTATTTCATTTATTTTTGCTCTAATCTTTATTATTTATTTTCTTTTGGTGGCTATACGTTCCCTCTGTTTTTCTGTTCATAATTGTGGTAGATGTTTTGTTAATGTGTTAATTTTGGTTCTTTTTTGGTGTGCTCATTTATTTCAATAGAATGTCCTCTCACCAGGCTGTGTCCCCAAGATTTTGGTAAGTTCTTTTTCGTTCTTGTTTGTTTCTAGAAACTTTGTGAGTTCATGTTTTCTTTCTTCTACTACCCAGTGCACTGGAAAATAATGTGTATTTTTCTGTTGTTGGGTTGAATGCTCTGTACGCATCTATGAGGTCCAATTGGATGATTGTTTTATTTATTTTCTTGTGTCTTTGTCAAGTATCTTTTTTGGTTGTTCTACCCATCGTTGAAAGTGGTGTATTAAAACCACCCATGATTATTGTAGACTCTTCTATTTCTTACTTCAACTGTATTAGAGTTTGGGGGTGATGATTGATGGCAGCTAGGGTGGAGGTGCAGTGAACTTCACCATCAGAAATACTGCAGAATACTGAGCAGAGCAGATCCAGGGCAGAGTTCCAAAACTCAGAACCACATAGATAAGAGTATTTGAAAATTTTTGAAGGCTTATAGCTAGTGGAACTTGAAGCAGTAGTAAGAAATTGCATTGTTTTGAATCTGCCATGCTTGGCGGCCTGAAACTTACTCTTGGGCAAGGCCAAATGTCAAGACCAAGCGGGGGAGCAGACACACGATGGAAAAATGCCGTGGGAAACTCACAGCAAATGTGAAGAGTATATTTTGTCGGTTTTGCTTTATTCTGATTTTCATTCTCTATTTTTTTTTTTTAATCTGGTCATTGCGCCCCCCCACACACACACTGTTTGTTCACTTCTATTCTTGTGACTAGAGAGGGTTGCCTGAGTGAACGGACACCCCCCACCACCACTCTCACCAATGATGGGTTCTTTTGCCATGCACATGCACAGAAACTCTCAGCCAAAGAGCTGTCCATGGACTCCTTTTTTTTACATATGGGAAAGACCAGTAGAGGGGTGTAGAGAGGGAAAGAAAGTTGAAAAACAAAAAGAGAGAGAGTTTAAAAAAAAAAAAAAACAAAAAAAAAATCAAACAAACAAACAAACAAAAAACCAACAGTGGCATCTGGAAATCTCTCAGGCAGCTTTGAAAGCAAAAAGTTGAAGAGAGGACATTAAAGTCATACTCATATTAGGGTACATATATATTTTTTCCTTCTCTCCCTACTCTCCTTTTCTGCAATTATAGACTACAATATACAAACTAGTTTTGGGGTTTTTTTTGTTGTTGTTATTGTGGTTTTTCTTTCTTTCCTTCCTTTTTTTTTTTTTTTTTTTGCTGGTGCTGTTTTGCTGTTTTATGCTCCACCTTTTAGTGCTGGGGGACTTTTACTCTCCCTATATTACCCAAGAAGAGATAGCAACTGCTTTCTTGTAGTCAAGCTACATTCACAATCTGTAAAACACCAAAGCCAAGGCAAGTATCAATATCAACTTCCGTATACCAGGGAGGCAGAAAATACCTGTGAAATTTACTCTGAGTTAAGCAATAACAAGAGTGAAATGGTAAGCCTACATCCTGATAATATCTACTTAGATGCAATAGAAAGCATAAAAAATACCAAAACTCATACTCAATTAAGTATTAAAGCAACAGAAAAACAATAAACATATCCAAGAAGCAAAAACAAATAGCAATATCAGCACATATCCAGAAACAAGATAAAATGTCTGAGACAAGTAACCTAGAGGTAGACCTGGACTCCATTCTAGGAGGGCAGGCCTTGGAAATGCCTGAGAAGAAATTCAGAAAAATGATTATAAAATGTTTCAAAACATTTTATAATTGAGATGAGAAAAATAAGGAAGAAGTCAGGAAAGTGCTACAGGAACAATCAAATAACATAGATACAGCATTGGGAATAATTTAAAACTTACAGAAAGAGGTCCAAATGATCAATAATATAATATCAGACATATACATTATTCTGAAAGAACAACGGAGTAGAATAGAAGAGATGGAAGGCAAAACTAGTGAGGTGAAAGACAAATCTGTCAATACCAGTAAGATAGAAGAGCAAACAGAAAAAAGGATAAAAATTCTAAAGAGGTCTAAGATTCATGTTGGACAACATGAAGAAGAATAATGTAAGAATTATCAGCATTCCTGAACAAGAAGTATTATACAAGTCCCCAGAAGAAATAGTTGAAAACTGCTGGAAGAAAATTACTCTAACATCCTGAAAAGTGAAAAGATAAACATTCAAGTAGCTCAACAGGCCCCAAGAAGGTTAGACCCCAAAATAAAATCACCTAGACATATCACAATCAAGCTCTCCAAAATCAAAGATAAGGAGACATTCCTGAAAGCAGCTAGGGAAAAGAGAAGTGTTACATACAAAGGAAAGTAAGTCATTATAAGCTTGGATTTCTCAGCAGAAACCATGCAAGCAAGAAGGCAATGGGGAGACACATATAAAATCCTGAGAGAAAAGAACTGCCAATCAAGAATCCTTTATCCAGCAAAACTATCGATCAAGTATGACGGTGTAATCAAAACATTCCAGGATAAACAGAAGACAAGGGATTTTGCCAAAGCCAACCATGCACTACAAAACATCCTAAAGTGAGTTCTTTGGACTGAGAACCAACAAGAACAGACAACAACCAGAGATTGACATGCATGGCAGCACCTCCCATAATTAAATCGATAGAAGAAAGAGTCTAGAACAGAATGAATCTATAAGAACAAACTCAGAGAATCTGGGAGGTCAGTGTAGGATTAAAACAATTACTATGCTAAAAGCGGTAAATACATAGAAACAGAGATCCAGATGGTGAGAAGGTCAGGTAGATTACAGGATAAAATAGACTGCACCAAATGGAGAGAAAAGTCAGTGGACTATAAGGCAACTTCAAATAAAATTAACACTTAACAACATACCAAGGAAACGAAAATCCAAGAAAAACATGGAAACATTAAAACTATGAGAAATCTCACAAGAAAGAACACAAAAAGCAAGAACTCAACAAAGGAAGACACACAGAACAAAGAAAGCAGAAACACCACACACAAAAAAACAAACATAATGGCAGCAGTTGATCTATACTTATTGATAATTACACTGAATATAAACATATTAAGTGCACCTGTTGAGAGACGGAGAGAGGCAGAATGGATAAGAAAACAAGATTCTTCAATATGCTCTGTACAAGAGTCATATCTCACATACAGACGCAAGAACAGATAAAAAATTAAAGGATGGGAAAAAAATATACCAAGCTAATTGCAATAAAAAATGAACAAGAATGGCAGTACTAATCTCTGATAAAATAAACTTTAAGGCAAAAACAAGCATAATAGATAAAGATGGACATTATCTCATGATTAAAGGGACAATTGAAAAAGAAGACATAACCATAATAATTATCTATGCTCCCAATGAAAGAGCTCCAATATATATAAAGCAAAATCTAATAGATTTGAAGAAATAGATGAATGTACAATAATAGTGGGTGATTTTAATACACCGCTTTCAAAAATGGATAGAACAACCAGAAAGAAACTTGACAAAGACACAGAAGAACTAAAAAACACAATCAGTCAACTGGACCTCATAGATGTGTACAGAGCATTCAACACAACAACAGTACACTACACATTCTTTTTCAGTGCACATGGAAACATTCTCCAGAATAGACCATGTGTTAGGCCACAAAACAAATCTACATAAATTTACAAATATCAAACTACTACAAAGCATCTTGTCATACCACAATGCTATCAAATTAAAAATCAACAATAGGAAGACCAAGGGAATAAAGTGAAATACATGGAAATTGAATAACACCCTGCTGAAAATCGACTAGGTAGTAAAAGAAATTAAACTTGAATTCACAAATTCCCTAGAAACAAATGAGAATGAAAATTCAACATTCCATAATATTTGGGAAACTACAAAAGCTGTGCTGAGAGGACAATTTATTGCATTAAAGCACACATCAAAAAAGAAGAAAAACCAAAATTAACACATTAACACAGCATCTACAACAATTAGAAACAGAACAACAGAGGGAACCTATCGCCACCAAAAGAAAATAAATAATAAAGATTAGAGAAGAAATCAATGAGATAGAAAACAGAAAAACTATAGAAACAATCAACAGGACAAGAAGCTGGTACTTTGAAAGAATTAACAAAATCAACACACAATTGGCAAACCTAACAAAATAAAAGAGGGAGAAGACACAAATAACACACATTATAAACCACATGGGCAATGTCACAAAGGAACCAAAGGAAATCAAAAGGATAATAGCAGAATACTATGAAGAGTTGTACTCCAACAAATTTGAAAACTTAGAAGAGATGGATATATTTTTAGATTACAATGACCTACCTAAACTTACACACAGTCAAGTACAAAACCTGAACAGACCCACAATAAAAGAAGAAATTGATCAAGTCATGGAAAAACTCCCAACCAAAAAAATCTAGGCCCAATGGATTCACTGGTGAATTCTACCAAATATTTAGTGAAGAGTTGTCATCAATTCTACTCAAATTATTCCAGAATGTAGAGGAGGATGGGAAACTTCCCATGAAGCAAGCATAACTCTCATACCCAAACCAGGGAAGAATGTCACTAAAAAATAAAATTATAGACAAATATACCTCATGAACATAGATGCAAAAATTCTCAACAAAATCCTAGCCAACAGATTCCAGCAATACATCAAAAAGATAATACATCATGATCAAATGTAATTCATATCAGAGAGGCAAGGATGGTTCAACATTAGAAAAATGATCAACGTAATCCACCATATAAATAAGAAAAAAGAAATGCAGAAAAGACATTTGACAAAATCCAACATCCATTCCTGATAAAAACATTCAATAAAATAGGAATTGAAGAGAAATTCCACAACATAATAAAGAGCATATATACAATCCAACAGTCTACATTACTCTCAATGGAGAGAAACTGAAAGACTTCCCTCTGTGAACAGGAAGCAAACAAGGATGCCCTTTGTCACCACTCCCATTCAATCTTGTGCTGGAAGTATTAGCAAGAGCTATACTGCAAGACAGGGAATTTAAAGGCATCCATATTGGCAAAGAGGAAGTAAAATTCACTCTATTTGCAGATGATGTGATCCTATACGTAGAAAACCACAAAGACTCAGTAAAAAAGCTACTAGACCTCTTTGGAAGATTCAGCAAAGTGGAAGGTTATAAGATCTACATACAAAAATCAGTTGGATTCCTCTATACCAAAAAGAACATTAGGAAAGCATTACAATTTACAATAGCCATCCAAAGGATGAAATATCTAGGAATAAATGTAACCAGAGAAACAAAGTACTTATGCAAGGAAAACTACAAAACACTACTATAAGAAACAAAAAGAGAGGCAGGGCTTGATGGCGGCTAAGGTGGAGGTGTAGTGAAGTCACCTTCAGCAATAACACAGAATACCAGGCAAAAAAGAGCCAGGACAGAGCTCCAAAACTCGGACCCACAGAGATAGGAAAATTTTAAAGGTTTGAAGGCTTATACTTACGGAGTTTGGAGCTAAAGTAAAAAATCATGTACTTTTGAATCTGCCGGGCCGGGCTCAGAGACCTGAGCCCACATCCTAGGCAAGACCAGTGGCAAGACGAAAAAGGGGGAGCAGAAACACCACGGAAAAACACTGCAGGGACCTTGGGAAAAAGGTGCACAATATACTTTGTCAGTTTTGCATTGTTCTGTTTTTATTTTTTTCTTTGGTATCGGGTAATTGGTGCGCTCACTGTTTGTCCACCTCCATTCTGGTGTATAGAGGTACAGCCTGAGTCAAGTGGCCACCCCCCACCCTCACTGCTGGTGGTTTCTTCTGCCAGGAATCCGCACAGACACTCAGCCAAAGCTGAGACGCTGCTATGTCTCCCTTCTGGTCTGTTTTTTATCATGGGTAGGAGAGGAGTCCTGGTGTGGCACTGTGGGTTAATATGCCAAACTGCAAAGCCTTTTGAACTGCAAGGTCGGTGGTTCAAGCTCACCAGCTGTGCCTCGGAAACTATATACAGGGTCATTATGGGTCAGAATTGACTCCACAGCACTTAACAACAACAAGGAGAGGAGGGCAGAAATGACTGAAAGAGAGTTAGGACATTAAAGACATACTTATATTAAGCTACAGATTTTTTTTTCTCTTTTTCTTCTCTCCCTCCTCTTCCTTTTCTGTGATTAGAGACTGCTGTATTCAGTCTTGTTTTTGTTGGTGCTGCATTATTTTCGTCTGTTTTTGTTTTTTTTTCCTTTTTCCTCTTTCTCTCATTTTTGATTTTGTTTTTGTTTTTACATGACTGGTGTTGTTTGGCTGTTACATAGCCTCCCTTCTGTTTTTGGAGGACTCTTTTTCTCCCTATATTACATGAGAAAAGTCAGCAACTGCTGCCAAATAGCCAAGCTGCAATCACACTTTATAAAACAACAAAACCCAGCCAAAAACCAATACCAGCTGCCATATACCAGGGAGACAGGCAACACCTGTGAAAGTTACTCTGAGTTAAGCAATAAGAAGAGTGAAAAGGGAAGACCACATCCTGATCACATCTTCCTGGAAGCAACCAGAAAGCATAAAAAATTACCAAAACGTATACTCAATTAAGTATTAGGGCCACAGATAAACATTAAACATGTCCAAGAAGCAAAAGCAGATGACCATATCAGCACATGTCCAGAAAAAAGATAAAATATCTGAGACAAATGGCCTAGAAGTAGACCTGGACTCCATTCTGGAAGGAGGGCAGGCCTTGGAAATGCCTGAGAAAGAATTCAGAAAAAAGATTATAAAAATGTTTCGAAACACTTTACAATCGGGTTGAGAAAAATAAGGAAGAAATCAGGAAAGTGCTACAGGAACAATCAAACAAGACAGATATAGCATTGGAAACAATTCAAAACCTACAGAAAGAGGTCCAAAAGATCAATAAAAAATAACAGAAATAGAAAACACTCTGAAAGGGCAGAGGAGTAGAATAGATGAGATGGAAGGTAGAATCAGTGAGCTGGAAGACAATTCTCTCAATACCACTAAGATAGAAGAACAAACACAAAAAAAGGATAAAGAATTCTGAGGAAGGTCTAAGATTTATGTTGGACAACATGAAGAGGAATAACTTAAGAATTATTGGCATTCTAGAACAAGAAGAATCACACAAGTCCACAGAGGAAATAGTCGAAGAACTACTGGAAGAAAATTTCTCTAACATCCTGAAAAGCAAAAAGATAAACATACAAGAAGCTTAATGAACTCTAGGAAGGGTAGACCCCAAAAGAAAATCACCAAGACATATCATAGTCAAGCTCTCCAAACTCAAAGATAAGGAGACACTTCTGAAAGCAGCCGGAGAAAATAGAAGGGTCACATACACATGCAAGCAAGTCATATTAAGCTCAAATCTCTCAGCAGGAGCCATGCAAGCGAGAAGGCAATGGGGAGACATAAATAAAACCTTGAAATTAAAAAAAATTGACAACCAAGAATCCTTTATCCAACAAAGCTAGCAATCAAATATGATGGTGTAATCAAAACATTCCAGGATAAACAGAAGCTATGGGATTTTACCAAAGCCAACCCTGAGCTACAAAACATCCTAAAGGGAGTTCTGTGGACTGAGAACCAACAAGAACAGACAACAATCAGAGATTGACATACGTGGCAGCACCTCCTTGAATTAAGTCAACAGAAAGAAAAGTTGTTAACAAAACCAAACTATAAGAACAAACTCAGAGACTCTGGGAGGTCAGTCTATGATCAAAACAAGTACAATGTAAAAGAAAGTAAACGTGTAGGAAAAGAGATCCAGATAGTGAGAAGGTCAGGTCGATTACAGGATAAAATAGACTGCACTAAATGGACAGAAAAGTTAATGGACTATAAGACAACCTCAAAGAAGATTAACACTTCACAACATACCAAGAGAATGAAAATCCAAGAAGACTATGAAAACATTAAAACTATGAGGAAACTCACAAGAAAGAACACAAAAATCAAGAACTCAACAAAGAAAGACAAACAGAACAAAGAAGCAGCAACACCACACACACACAAATATATATATATAATGGCAGCAATTAATCAATACCTGTCTATAATTACACTGAACGTAAGATTAAATGCACCTGTTAAGAGAAGGAGGGTGGCAGAATGGATAAGAAAACAAGATCCTTCAATATGCTGTCTACAAGAGACACATCTCACACACAGAGACAAAAACAGATTAAAAGTCATAGGATGGGAAAAAATATACCAAGCTAATTGCAATAAAAAGCGAACAGGAATGGCAGTTCTAATCTCGGAAATGTGTAGAATCTGTTATTAGCTCATGTCTGGATGGTGGGATATTATGGGGTATGCTTGTAGCTTGGCTATATGGCCAATGATTACTGTCTCTTCTTGGGTAACATAGGTTGAGAAAGCTCCCATGCTCAGGAAAATCGTAAGACCAAAAACAAAACAAAATAGAAGAAGGACAAAATCTAACACACAAACACAAAACCATAGCAGACTGTCCAGTAGACTTTGCTGTGCATGTCAGTGTGCATGCACAGTAGAAATCTCCAGCAGTGGATGGGGGTGTCCACTCGCTCAGGTTTCCCCTCTAGTTACCACCATGGAGGTGCATAGATAGATATTGAGAAATTATGGAAGAAATATTGTTCATAATTTTTCTCTCTGAAGGTTAGTTAGGTATCTGCGTATGCCCAGTGTAGTTCTCGAAATGACTGTGTCCTTGTATACATTAATTCGTCTTGGCTCTTATCTTTTATGTTGGGGTTTTATAAGGTCCAAATATGTTTTGGTTGTATGGCCAGACCTGCTGTCTCTCATTAGGTAAGGAAGGAATAAAGGTTCCTGCAAAAGTAGGAGAGTCTACTTTAAGGCTAAATCCCAGAGTCAGACATCATAAGAAGCAGCCAAAGTTTTAGCTTATGGAACCACTGGTGCTTTCAGGGATTTCATCTTTATGCTGTGGGTAAATTGTACCCTGTGGGCACAACGTTGCACCCTTTTGGGGGTGAGCTCCCAAACACCTGAAGGTGCCTAGGCTGGGCAGAGAGGGTGTGACAGGGGAGAGGAGGAAAAAAAAGTAAAACATGCCATCACACTTTTTTTCCCACAAGTCGCTCTATGGTTTTCACTTTTTATCTACCTGGCTGTGGACCCGCTCTCTGATCTTTGCACAGGCTGAGGGGGCCTCAGGCAGAGTGCTGATGATTCAGAAATCACCATTCAATCCCGCCACAGACAGTGTTCCGCATAGGTGAGGGCCTGAAACTGCTTACCCCAAGTTTATGTTAGATCTACAGCTCTGTAACTGTCTGGCAAAGCACCTTCTTTGTATTTTTTCATACCCCCACTGAGGAACCTCTGATCCCTGTCTCCAATTCTCCTGCCCCCAAACCGGGAGCTCCCCAAACACTTCTTTAAACAACAACAAAAAATAACTAATATAGATGAACTGCACCTGATGATGGAATAGAAAGAAAACTAAGTGACTGTATCTGTGGGAAGAGACAGTGGAAAAGCTCAATATCCTCAGACATGGACCAATTATGGAACAGATTATCCATTGTTCATATTCACGTTCAGGATAAAGTTGAAAACAATTTAAACATGTCTCCAAGACCCAAAATATGACCTTGAACATATGCTACATGATATTAGATATCTCTAGAATAGATTTCATGCATTAGACACTAATCACTGAAGACTAGATGTGTTGTGTGAGACATAAAGAACATTATAGAGGAAGAAAACAAAAGGTCATTGAGAAGACAAAGACAAAAAATAAGGAAAATAACAAAATGTATGTGGTAACAATGTTGGACTCTTTTTAGGGTGCGCTTCCATCCTCCTAAAGATGCCCTGGCTAGACAATGAGGGTACAACAGGGGAGAGAAGGAAAGAAAAGTAAAAATAAATAAATAAATTTAAAAAGCCATCACATCTCTTTATCTCTTTTCCCACAAGTTGCACTGTGTCAGCCTCTCATATCCCATGTTTTAATGGAGGAGTCAGGTTTGGGTACTAGCAGAAAGGCAAAAGGTGTGCAATTAGGTAGGCACAGTGGCTCTTCTTGCCAAAGGGTGGTGCCCTTTTCCAGGCCACTAGGCCATGCTGTGGCCCTTTTGACTGTATGTTCCCCCATCTAAGGGAGGTTGTTTGTTTGTTTGTTTGTTTTTAAGACATTTTGGCTTAGATTTTTAAAGGCAGTGAAAGGGACTTTGCCAAGTCTAAATTATATATTCAGTGCAAGACCTGGGTAAACTCTCCAGAATAACAAATGCCAGTAAAACAGATGGGAATGACCCCTGTGTGGATTTTTAGAAGTGATGCTTTTCAGTATGCAGCAACAGATTATTTGACCATGCATATGGATGTGCAGCTTGTGGCAGTGCTATCATGTTGGCAAGTTATTTCTTTGTTGTACTTTCCTTGATTTTGTACCCTTTGCCAGACTTTCATCTGCCTCTCCATTTGTGGACAGTCAACAATTCTGGCTATGTTAATGCCTCCAGTATTCACAGTGGAGATAATAACACAGAAGAGTAATTGATAATTATCCCAAGGGTACATTTATTTCAACTTATTGCCTCTAAAGACTCTGCTGTATACAAAAGAAATGTGTAATAGTTTGAGATTTTGGCAATTTTAAGAAAGCATTCTGCAACCATTTATCTCCTAAATTCATAATTCAGTAGGTATAATGGATTAATTTTACCCCACAAAAATTTGTGTTTAGGTTCTAACTTAGTGAATGTGATTTTATTTAGAAAATGTGTCTTTGCATAAATAATTTGTTAATTTAATATGAGATCACACTGCAGTAGAGGTGGTCCTAATCCATTGACTGGCATCCTTATAATAAATAGAGATAAAGAAAAAAATTCAGCGAGAAATCAGTCATGTGAAGGTGGAACAAGAGACTGTATATTATGCTGCAGCAAGTCAAGAAACACTTGGAAGAGACACAGAAACATTATTTTCTTGTTGTTAGAGTCTTTGGAGAGATCATGGTATTGCTCACAGCTTCCAGAATAGTAACAACACATTTTCATTATTTTAAATCACTCATTTTTGTGATATTTTGTTATGACAGTCCAAGACACTGCTATAGCAGGTAACTCAAGATTTTAATCTTGTCTATAATAAATTCATAGGGTGAGACATGATGGGGGTGGGGAAGGCAGTATTTATATGATGGGTGAGCCAAATGAACTCCTAAGCAGTCAGTTCCATTATTTATAGAGTCACACTCAAGATTTTGTAAAAACCAAGTTGAAACTATGAACATGCAATATTTATTGACACTACCAAGAATTAGAGCTAGTAGGCTTCACAACGGCATTTTATTTAAGAGATATTCCAACCAGACAGAAAGAGTAAAGGAAAAACCAGTTCTTCAATCCTCCATGGATTATGAAGAAGAAGAGAAGAAATTCAGGGGGAATAGTTGATCAGATATATATCCAATATCCCCTCTCTGTGCAAAAGGCTTGAAGAGGGAGGGAGGTTCATTGGAGTAGTTAAAGAGAATAAAAAGGGCAAGAGGAAATTTTTGCTTAGTCTGGTATGTAAAAAGCACTTAAATATGTTAATTGGTTATAATGTATCACCAAGGATGCAATGGAGTCCGGGGTTCTCTCATTCTCACAACAAATAGAGAGCGCTGTTATTGTTGCTGTGTGTCATTGAGTCAAATCCAACTCATAGCAATGCTATATAGGGTTTCCACTAAGAATGATTGGTGGATTTGAACTGTTGACCTTAAGGTTCACAGTCCAGTGCTTAACCTACAGCTGCACACGAGGGATCCTTATTTGAGAAACTGAAACTCAGCAACTCTTACTAGAACATCAGAGATGTGTAGTCTCAGAGCAAGTCACCAGAAAAACTGGAGAGACAGGAAAGTTTATACAGAAAATCATTGCTTATCAGGACAAGAAATCATTGTCACTGTTGCTGCCACCAGACCTAGCATTGGGCAGAAATTATCGAAGGGTAATTTACCAATTTTTGGAGATGGAGAATGGATAATCTAGAGAGACAAAAACTTCTGTATACCCAGACTTAAAGAGTGCCCACACTTTTGTGAGATTTACCTCTGAAAATCCCACTCTAAGTTTTCACTCTAAGCTTAGAATGAAATTTCCTCAATCTTCTGGCAGGCTAAGGAGAATAGTAATCATTTGAAAATAAAATTCTATTATTTTTTATAATACGTATTGCACTGGGCAAATCTGCTGCACAGGAACTTTTTAAAGTATTGAAGAGCAGAGATGTCAGCTTGAGGACTAAGGTGCCCCTGACCCAGGCCATTGTGTTTTCAATAGCCTCATATGGATGTGAAAGCTGGACAGTGAATAAGGACGATCGTAGAAGAATTGATGCCTTTGAGTTGTGGTGTTGGAGGAGAATACTGAAAGTGCCATGGACTGCCAAAAGAACCAATAGATCTGTTTTGGAAGAAGTGCAGCCAGAGTGCTCCTTGGAGGCCAGGATGGCTAAGCTTTGTCTCGCGTACTTTGGACATATTGTCCGGAGGAAACAATCGTTGGAGAAGGATGTCATGCTGGGTAGGGTGGAGGGTCACAGAAAAAGAGGAAGGCCCCCAACGAGATGGATCAGCCAGGTGGCATCTTTGATGGACTCAAGTGTGGCAGCGGTAGTGAGGTTGGCCCAGGATCGGACATTGTTTCATTCTGCTGTGCATGGGGTAGCTATGAGTCGGTTCCGACTCGATGGCACCTGACAACAACAACAACAATTTTTTATAATGGTCTAACCAATAAGGGGTTCCACCAGAATATAACAACTTGTTGTTGTTGTTGTTAAGTGCCTTCGTGTCAGTTTCAACTCACAGCCACCCTGTAGAGGGTTCTCAAGGAGCAGCTGGTGAATTTGAACTGCTGATCTTGTGGTTAAAACCGACCTTGCAGTCTATTGCATCATTCAACAGTACCAAAGCAGGACTCCTATAACAACTTTGTTGATAAGTGCTGTGGACTCGGTTCCTAACTATAGTAACCCTATATAGGTTTTCCAAGGAGCAGCTGATGAGCTTTAACCTCCCATCTTGCATTTCAAACCGAATTTGCAATCCATCGCTATAATCAAGAGCGCCACACCAGGATTCCTATAAAAACTTGGTGGTGGTGGTGTGCCATGGGGTCTATTCTGATACATAACGACCCTTCATAGAGCTTCTGAGGCTGTAAATCTTTGCAGGAGCAGAAAGCCTCATCTTACTCCCATGGAACAGCTGGTAGTTTCAAACTGCTGACCTTGAGGTAAGCAGCCAGACTCATAATCACTACTCTAATAGAACTCCTTTATAACAACTTGTTATTGCTGTTGTTGTTAAGTGCCGTCGAGTCAGTTCCGACCCATAGCGACCCTGAACAGGGTTCCGAGGCTATAAATCTTTATGGGAGCAGAAAGCCTGATCTTTCTCACGTGGAGCACCTGGTAGTTTCTAACTGCTGACCTTGTGGTTCACAACCCAATTCGTAACCACTACACTACCAGAGCTCCTTTATAACAACTTAGAGGTAGGAAAATATGCAGCTCCATCTCTCTCTGGTCATGCACATGGCATAAAATAAATGCCTAACTCCAGTCTCATTCTAATCTTTGAAGTAGGGAATAGAAATACCCAACTTTAACCCCTGTACCATTGTGCGTAAGGGAAAATACTAAACTCCAGACACCTCTCACTTTTCTGTTTTACCTGTTCCACCTTGGAAGAGAAACAGAATGCTGTGTGAAACTCACAACTCAAAGACACTGACTCACTAAAAGTCTGTGACATAGTCATAAGAATAGAGTATGTTTCTTCCCACATATTGCAACCATATCGATATTAACATAATTTTACATTAGATAACCAATGAAGAACTTCAGTTCCTCTAAACTGATACATATGGTCTCACTATCAACACAAAATTAAAAAGCTTACTTAAAGACAAAATAAACAAGTAAACAAAAGCCATTTTCAGAACACATGGTTAAAGCATCAAAACAAGGATCAGATATTGCTGGCAACCGCAGCATACGTAACCAGCACTGAGAAGTTGAGGCACAAGGATAACATGGACGAAAATCCAGTCTTTGAGCCCTCCTCAGGCTTACGGGCCATGGGCCCCGAGGGCCAAGGAAGTAACTCCCTGAAGTCCCGGGTTCATAGGCTTTGGCGAACTCACTGTTTGGCCACCTCTGTGCAATTTTCTTTAATTATACTTGTGTGCATTCTGTACTTGTTCTTTGTGCTCTTAACTCCGGTAATTGTTGCTTCTGGGAAAGTGATTGTTTTCAGTAATAATACGCACAACGTTTTGATCAATGGCTCTCATGTAAATGTCACTGCCCCGGTAACAAGAGTTGTGCGTGAGACTATGAGAAATAAAAGTACAGAAAAACAGGATATAGCAACGCAGAGAATATGTGACAATTGTTTTCTAACCAATTACTTAGTTATGTTTAATATTAAACAGATACGTGAGCTGTTAATATCCATGTACAATAATCACACTGAAACTAGTAGCTACCCCCAGGAAACACCCCTGTGTATGTCTGTTATGCTCTTGATGTTTTTCATGGGAATCTTGCTGTATGTGATAATTTGATGCACCCCCAAACAGCCTCCGGGTATAATCAACTTAATCCAGATGCTCCTCTTCCCCCAGAAGATATATTGGGAATATAATAGTAATGAACATTGTTATATCTAGATATAGAAACCAGAACAGAGTTAAAAGTATGTAAAAGTGAAACTGCACCTTCTTAGAAAAGTCAAAATCGGTTTTTCACCTTCCCTATAATTGTAGAAGCAAGGAGAAAAGAATCATTAGTTTAACAATGGAAGTTAGGTATCTGAAATCTTGTTCACTAACAAAAGCATGTATTTTTGCCTGCAAAAGACACAGAAGCAGTTTAAGTTTCTTTACAAAGTATAACTTAGTCTTTAGTAAAAACTCTAAAGCCTCTCACCTTTACCCACTTGTGATTAAGTTTTGAAAATATGTTAAACACCTTCTAAGAAACCGCAAGTTGCTGCCCTAGGCTACACAGACCTAGAAGTTAATATATAATCTATAATTGCTTGCTTGAACTTTTTTACAGAAATAAGAATTTT
>NW_006408773.1:2251198-2267928 GCF_000296735.1 Chrysochloris asiatica | reverse complement strand
GTTTGCCGAGGTGATCCTTTGTTGAGGCGGGACCCCGACTCAGGACCCCCGGCAAGATATAGTAAACATTTTTGAATTATTAGAATAAAAATTAAAATAACTATGATTTTAGTTATTTGATGAATAACTTTAGGCTTTGATGAAAAATGTGGACAACATGAAAGAGCAGATTAATCTAAGGAGAGAGATGAAAACTTTAGGAAATAATCAAAACAAAATGCCAGAAACAAACAAAGAAAACACTGCAATAAAAATGAAGAGTACCTTTGATATTGACTAGCTACTGCTAATGAAAGAATCAATAAGCTTGAAGATATGTTACTAGACAACAACCAGAGACTGACACACGTTGACATGGGTGACTGGGCAGGCAATGTACAAGCAGAGGGCCGTTGGCAGAGGAACGATGTGGGTAGTGGGAGACAAAAGAAGGAATGCAGTGGTTAAAATGAATAAAGGTAAACTCTGCTAAAAACAAAACAAAACAGACTGGTACTGGTACTGGTACAAGAAAGATACATAAATCAATGAAACATAGTTGAGAATCCAGAAATTATTCCATTAACATACATACAATTGATCTTTGACAAAAGGCCAACATTCATAGAATGGGATGGAGACAGTCTCTTCAATAGATGATGCTGGTAAACCTAGAAATTGATATGCAAAAGAATGAAACAAGACCTTTATATGACACCATATACAAAATCCAACTCAAAATAAAGACCTAAAATACAAATCCCAGAACTATAAAAGTCAACAATGAAAACATAGGGACAAATTTAAGGGCTCTAATACAGGATACACATAGGCTATCAAACATTGTGAGAATTGAAGAAACAAAAGAAGACATAATAGATGATTGGGAAATTAAAAACTAGAAACTTACATACATCAAAAGATTTCACCAAAAGAATATAAAGGGAGTCCACAGAATGGGAAAAAAAAAAAAAAAAAATCTTTGGCAAAGACATATCTCAAAAGGGACTAATCTCTAAAATCAATAGGAAACAACAACACTTCTATAAGAAAAGGAAAAATAGCTAAATTGAAAAATGGGTACAGAACATGAACAGGCACTTCACCAAGGAAGACATTTGGGCAGCCTACAAACATGAAGAAATGTTCATAATCACTAACCATTGTTGTTGTTGTTATGTGCCGTGGAGTCGATTCTGACTAATAGCGACCCTGTACAGGGTTTCCGAGGCTGTAAATCTTTATGGGAGCAGAAAGCCTCATCTTTCTCCCATGGAACAGCTGGTAGTTTCGAACTGCTGACCATGAGATTAGCAGCCCAATTCGTAACCACTGCGGTACCAGAGATCTAAACAACAATGAGATATCATCTCATACCAGCAATAACAGTGAAGTTCAAAAAAACAGAGGACAATAAATGCTGGCGAGGATTTGGAGAGACTGGGACCCCCCTACATTGCTGGTGGGAATGTAAAATAGTTCAACCACTCTGGAAAACAGTTAGTGCTTCCTCAGAAAGTTGGAAATAGAAATACCTTATGCTCTAGCAACTCCTCTACTTGGTATATATGCACAAGAAATATGAGCTAGAACAAGATTTTCTTTGCAGCACTATTCACAATAGCAAAAAGATGGGGACAACCTATGTGTCCATCAATGGAAAAATGGATAAACCAACTTTGGTACACACACACAATGGAAAACTATGCTACCTTAAAGACTAATGACAAAACAACAAAACACCTAATAGCATGGGCGAACCTTGAGGACATTATGCTGAGTGAAATTATTCAGTCACAAATGGACAAATGCATAATACCACTACTGTAAAAGCTTAAAAAAATCATACCCATGTGAAAAGAAAAAATATATATATTTGTTGCTTATTTGTTGCTTACCGGGGGGAGAGGTCAGTAAGACACAGGTTAGGGCATAGTCACATCATATCCAGGTAATAGCGAGGGCGATTTACAAGGAGGGGGAGGGCAACACACAAGAAGGTGGAGGAGGTAGAAGACCAAAGAAGATAGGGGAACACTTAGGTAGGTTTGAATGGGCTAAATGGGACAGAGGTAAATAGTGATATATATTCACCCTTCTGACAATATCTCCGAAGTATGAGAAACAAAGTTCGGCCATCCTGGCCTCTAAGGAGCACTCTGGTTGCACTTCTTCAAACACTAATCTGTTGGCTCTTTTGGCAGTCCATGCCACTTTCAATATTCTCCTCCATCATAACTCAAATGTATCAATTCTTCTACGGTTTTCCTTATTTACTGTCCAGCTTTCACATGCTAGAGAAGGACATCATGTTTGGTAAGGTGGAGGATCAGAGAAAAAGAGGAAGACCCCCAACGAGATGGATTGGTCAAGTAGCAGCATCAATGGACTCAAGAGTGGCAACAATAGTGAGGTTGGCCCAGAATTGGGCAGTGTTTCGTTCTGCTGTGCTATACGTCGCTGAGTCGGCACAGACTCGATGGCACCTAACAACAACAACAATACTCACCCTTGGGACAAGGCTCTGTAATACAAGGATGGACGCATAACCTGAATGGGTAAAAGAGGGAAAATTATTTTAAGCTGTTTGACTGTCTTATGGATATTGGTTTCCTTTGACTACCATTATAAAATGGACATTTGAGTGAGATAGAAAGGAATATCAGGAAATATGATTACAGAAATCTTGTAAGTCTGTCTTCAATCTACAACTGTTTGGATTACCTAAAAGGGGTTTAGAACTTTCTCAGTGAAATAGGATTCTTGTAGGTCCTTAGGTGGAATCCAGAGGTCCATCCAGAACATTTTGAGGCATGACATTCCCACTTGTAAGGACATGCAGACCAACCTGGAGTGGCTAGAGGGACAGAAGATACTTCTTGAAAGAAAAACCAGCAGTGAAAGAGAGAGAGAGAGAGAAAAGCAGACTGTTTGGCTATTACAAGAGCAAATAAGCTGTTCTCCTGGGAGTCTTTAAGGCAAGCCATCAAGTCCCTTCAGGGTAAATCCCCTTCCAAGAGTGAAACTCATAGGGAACACATGAGCAGGCTTGTAAGCTTGCTGGTGACTGGGTTGGTGTACTTGTGAGTACAAGTGGAGGAAAGACAGTAAAAAAGACATGGGATTCATTGACCATGTTCCATAGACTCCTGTTGACCTTGAAATGAGAGAGAGAAGAGGAAGGGATGGTCAGTCTGAAGTTTGGGGAGACTTGGAAACACTTGAGCCTGTCAACACTGACATATCCACTGGGGTTTAGAGCTGAGAGTGAAGTGTCAAGCAAATATGAAGTGGGGGAAGGTATGCAAGAATGCCCAAACTTTCATCTAGTACCCATTTGACCTAGCTTGGATGGCTTCTTGATGAGAACTCAACTAGAGGAAGTGAAAGAAATTTTTATACAGGAAGCAAGTGTAATTGCTACAGTTTGATGAACTTGACCTTTACTTAAGGATTGTAGTAGCTCAAAATACCAACTGAGATGGAGGGAGTCTACGCATCAAGAATCAAGCCTATCCTTTCAGTTCACAGGGTCGATAGTGTTGGGCAACTTAGACAATGGATACCTAAAATGGGGGGTAAAATGACATTATGTGATTGGCTTACAAGTTTTCAAGGAGTTAAGTTTCAGAGTGAGGTGGGGAAGGTAGAATCCCCACTGAATAGTTTTCATCTTGTCTGGTGAAGAGACGAGGATAGGATTATTTTGATCCAATAGTAATTGTTACCATAATTAATTGCCATGGTCACAACTGTAAAGGCAGAAGTTGTGAAACAAAAATGGGGAAGTATTTAATCTTACATTCCAGGAACAGAGGACACTAGGATCCTCAAGAAGAAATAGCATGAGAAGAACCAGGGATCCTAACCAGAGAAGCAGTGCCACCAGAGACTGGTGAAGAGTTGATGGCATAGACGACTCTAGACTGATGGAAAGAGAAAGGCTGTATTCTGGCAGGCAGGAGGGTGGCTTGCAAAATGTGCCCTTTGGTTGTTTATATATTCTTTTCTGGTTTTTTATGCATTAAATAAACAAATAAATAAACAAACAAATAAATAAATAAATAAATGAATGAATGAATAAATAAATAAATAAAAAGAGGGAGTAGAGGCAAATTTTGTTAACAGATGTCACATGGAAGATTGTAATAATTGCAATGAAACAACATATGATTTGGTTCAGTGGAAAACTGATGTTCTGTGTTTTGCCATGTAAGTTATCACTTAATTCACAGTAAAAGCTTAAAATAAAAGAAAAAAAATGGATGTTGGATTTTGTCAAATGTCTTTTATACCTTCAATGATATGATCATGTGGTTCTTTTCCTTTTTTATTGATATTATGTACTACATGGGTTGTTTTTTCTAATATTGAGAAATTCTTGCATACTTGAAATGAATCCCACTAAGTCAGAATGTATTATTTTTTTATATGTTGTTGAATTTTGTTTGTTAGTATTTGCTTCAGAATTTTTGCACCTATGTTCATAAGGGGTATTTGTCAATAATTTTCATTTATAGTGATGTCATTCTTATTCTTAATTTATCTAACCCCTTCAACCAAATATGATATACCAGGGGTAATAAAATGGATTAGTTACATATTTTAAAGTACTTTCCTAATCTGTCAGTTTCTGTTTTATTCCCCATAGAAGGTATTCTTATAGACATTCTCTTTAAGCCTGTTACCTCTTGCCTCTCTCATTATTTATTGAGTAATCTAGCCTTCTTGGATGCCTATGTAAAGAACCTAGTCCACCACTCGTCTGTCAGTTTCTCGTACTGTAGTGGCTTGTGAATTGTTGTGATTCTGAAAGCTATGGCACCAGTAAGTTAAATACCATCAGGGTCATCCATGGTGAACAGGTTTCAGATGAGCTTCCAGACTAGGAAGAAGGAGTGACGAACTACCGAATATTTAGTCACAGAAAGCCTTATGAATAGCAGAGAAACACTGTCAGATACAGTGCCGGAAAATGAGCTCCTCAGGTTGGAATGTACTCAAATGCACTGGGGAAAAACTGCCTCCTCAAAGTAGAGTTGACCCTGATGATGCAAATGGAGTAAAGCTCATGGGAGAAAAGCCCACGGGACCTTCACTTGCAGGATTTTGTATATGTCTTCCCATTACCTTGTTCCCGCATGATTTGTTCTGAATAGTCAGCACTTAATCTAATTTGTTTGCCTTTAAAAGTTATGTTTTCTTCTCCCTGGCTGCTTTTAGTATTCTTTCCTTGTCTTTGGTTTTGGAAAGCTTGATTATTATATGTATTGGAGACTTTCTTTTGGGGTCTATCCTTCTTGCGGTACACTGGGCTACTTGAATGTTTATCTTCACGTCTTTCAGGATGTTAGGGAAGTTTTCTTCCAGAAGCTCTTCAGCTATTTCCTCTGTGGACTTCTTTGATTCTTCTTGATCCGTGATGCCAATAATTCTTACATTATTCCTCTTCATGTTATCCAGCATGAATCTTAGACTGTCTTCAGATTGTTTTATCCTTTTAGCTGTTTGCTGTTCTATCTTCTCAGTATTGAGAGATTTGTCTTCCAGTTCGCTAGTTCTGGCTTCCATCTCTTCTACTCTGCTCCTTTCTACTTTCAGGCTATTGTCTATTTCTGGCATCTTATTATTGATCACCTGGACATCTTTTTGCAGGTTTTGAATCGTTTCCAATGCTGTGTTAATCCTATTAGATTGTTCTTGCTGTGCTTTCCTTACTTCTTCCTTATGTTCCTTGACCCCTTTTCGAAGTATTTGAATTTGTTTCCATATCATTCTTCTGAATTCCCTCTCAGGCATATCCAGAACCCGCTCTTCCTCCTCTAAAAAGCTTTTGCCTGTCTCCAGCTCATTTGCATCTGCTGGTCTCTTCTGCTTTTGGATGTGTTTCGATAATGTTAGTTGTTTCTTGTTGGGCATGATTATTCTTATTTTATTGTAATTATTATTAACATGATCAGGAGATAGGCGTCCCTTACTGTCTGTAATGTGCAGTAGGAGTGGTTAGGTCTTTTCTACGTAGTGTTCGAGGCAGGCTGGACTGGGGTCGTGTGGGGTCCACGGTGGTGGCACGGGGTCTGGCAGGCGGGGTGGGGCTGGGGGGGGGCCGGTGGGCAAAGCGTGGGTTGTGCGGGGCCGGTGGGTGGGGCGGGTGTCACCGGGGTTCCAGAGGTTGGGGCGGGTATCGCGGGGAGTCTGGAAGGCAGGGCGGGGGTCACAGGGAGTCCAGCTGTTGAGGCAAGGGTCTCTGGGTGGTCTGGAGTTTGGGGCGGGTGTTAGGGGGTGGGGTCTGGCAGTTGGGGTGGGGGGTCACTGGGGGGTCTGGATGTCAGGGTAGGGTTGGTGCAGTGTCTGGCGGGCAGGGCTGGGATAGCGGGGGTCCAGCAGCTGGGGCGGGGGTCTTGCGGAGTCCGGAGGTTGGGGCGAGGCTTGTGCGGGGCCTGGTGGGTAGGGCTGGTGTCGCCTGCAGTCAGGCGGGCAAGGCAGGGCTAGCGGTGGGTCTGCTGGGCAGGGAGGGGCTAGCGGGAGTGTGGTGGGTGTGGCGGGGATCTCGCAGAGTCTGGAGGTTGGGGCAGGGCTTGTGCAGTGGCCGTTATGTGGGGCTGGGGTCACGTGCGATCAGACAGAGCAGGGCTAGCGGTGAGTCTGCTGGGCAGGGCAGGGCTCTCTCTTGTTATGGTCTTTGGGCGTGGTCAGTGGCATGCGCATTCAGTCCGAGGGGTAGGGGGTGGTCCCGTGGGGGTGCGTGTGGTCCGGAAATCGGGGCAGGTCTTGTGTGGGGGCCCAGTGGGCAGGGCTGGCGTAGCGTAATCAGGCAGGTGGGGCGGGGCTAGTGGTGGTTCCGGTGGGCACCGCGGTGCTTGCGCGCTTTCCAGGAACAGGGCAGGGCCCGCGTGGTTTCTAGTGTGTTGGGCAGGGCTCTCCCTTGTTATGGCCAGTGGGCGGGTTCAGCAGGATGCGGGCTGAAGGGGTAGGGTGCGGTTTGGTGGGGGCTTGCGGTCCAGTAGCGTCAGGGTCCTGGATGGCGGGGGCATGGGTATTTAGGGGGTAATGGGCGGGTGAGCGTGGTTCAATTGGGTGGAGTAGATGCTGAGATTTCACGCTAGGGCAGAGATCCCTCTCCTTCTCTTCCCCTTGTCTCCTGCGGCTCCCTCCGTTCAAGGCTCCCCCTTACTGGAAGTGCCGCTCTCTGCAAAAGCTGGTTCCAGCCCCACCCTCTAAGTTCTACAGGATTCGGGGCTGTTGCTGCATGCAGCTGCGGGTGAAAGTTCAAAAAGCCAGTAATTCCTCAGTACCATGATTTTTTAAAAAGCTATTTCAAGAGTTTGAATTACTGAGACTTATGGTGGCTGTAAGGGTCTGGGTTCGCCACAGGAAGGTTTCCTTTCTGAGTTCCCCCTCCCTCGAACCGGGAGGTCCTCTCACCCATGCCATCTGGCCTCCGTGGCAAACCGGAAGTCTGATGAAGAGAACTTTTGTCCATATGGAATACATCTAAAGTCTTCATTAAAAATTTTTGGATGATTCATAATATGAGTTGTTGAACTTGGAGTTGATTTAACACTTTGGGAATGATTTGTTTGAGTTGAATGTGTTTAGCATGTGACAAAGACATTAATTTCAGGGTCAAAATTATGTATATTATGTATTGCATAGTGTCCCCCAAAATATGTGTTGTAAATCTTGATTTATATGCCTGTAGTAATAATAAGATTTGGAAATGGGTTATCTTCATGAGACAGGATTAGTGTAAAATTTGTATTAAATTAAATCAACCTTTCTGAAAGATGCAGAAATTAAACAAACTAGTAAGAGAGCAGAGATAGAAGAAACATGCCAGCAAAATATTCAGAAGAGACAAAGTTCTTTCTCTAGAGCCAACAGAGAAAGACAGTGTCTTCCCCTAGAGCTGGAGCCCTGAATTTGGGCATGTAGCCTATAAAAGTGTGAAAGCCAGCCACTTGAGCCAGCCATTTCTGTTATATTGTCAATAGAAAACTAAGCCATAGATTACTGACTCACATAGCATGTTTCATATTGTTGTTGTTGTTGCTAAGTGCCATGGTGTAGATTATGACAAATAGTCACCATGTGCAGGGTTTCTGACAGCAGCTGGTGGGTTTAATCCTCTGACCTTATGGTTCCCAGTCTAGTGCTTATCCTACAGCACCATGCCACGAGTGATACTTAGGGTTGGCATGAATCAAAATGGACTTGTCAAATGATATGTATCCACCAGAATGTAAAGTATTCTCAATTCTTCTTATTGTTTCAACATCAATATATTTTTAAAGATACTACAGGGACTAGAGGGCACATAGCAATAACAACAATACATATTATATTTCAACTGTGAGATGATGATTAAGTAACATTTTAACCACAATCGGCTACATTTAAGAGTGGTAGCAGTTGTGGTGATGGTAGTAGTGGTGATAGAATGGCTTAAGGTGTCAGGCATTGTTGTGAGCACTTTACACTCTGACTCATTTCCTCTAAATTAGAATCATTATAATTACTTCAAAACCCACAGTGTTACACACTGAGTCTTGCACATCATGCCTACCCAAAAGATTAAAAACACAATATTAACAGAAGGACTGAGAACAATATATAGTTTCAGAAAGTATGATATTGGTGTATTGCACATATCATGCATGGATAAAAAGCTTTACTGCATCTATCTGGAGCATCAGGTGACCAATACAGGTCAGTAACTGATTTCATTTCCCACTTCACTGCATAACTGCAGAAACCTTGTATTTTTATCCCAGATTCAATTGGTGATCATATCCTTCAAGTAGACTTGAAAACTTTTAGTTGACTGTCTATTATTATTTTCTCTCTGATTAATTTTCCAATGAGAGAATTCCCATTGTTTTTGTAGACTCATGTATATATTACCAGGTTCCATTGCACTCAATATTTTGTAATGTTGCAATTGTGTCTCTTCTATTTTTGGTAGAGAGCTCATTTGTAAGGTAGCCTTACTTCTCACTGTATATAAAGAAGGGTTTCAATAGCTGTCTTCAATAGTTAGAGTACTATAGAAATTTCCTAAATAGCATCCAACACAACACATTTTACTAAGTATCAATTAACTAAATGATGTACCATCAGATAACAGTATTTCTCTATTCACTTTAGCATTTTTTTTTTTTTTTTAACACTCAGGTATATATAATAATTTACACCACCAAAGGGAACATTCTGCAAGTCTGCTTCCCAGCCACCATCTCTTAGTCCCTCTCTTCTGATGAATCTAGAGTCCTCAGCTGCGCCCTCTTTCCATGTCCCCATCTCTGCCTCCATCTCTGGTGTAGCTGCTTCTTTGGATAAGGTCTCTCATTCAGCTTGTCCTGTTCTCCCTTGATGATCCTAGGGCCCTTTGTTTCTGAACTGTAAGATCAACTACTCCCCCATGTTTGTTATAAAACTTTTATCTTTACAATTGTTACTGTCACAATTAGTCATGCAGCAGTGAAGAAATGGGCTGAGTTCAACCATGTTTCATAGACTCCTGTTGACCTAGAGATGAGAGAGAGAAGAGGAAGGGCTGGTTGGTTCAAAGTGTGGTGAGACCTGGGGACACCTGAGCCCATGAGCCCTTGTCCTTACATAGCTACAAATCTGAGAGTGTCCTTATATAGCCACAAAGCTGAGAGTGAATCATCCTGCTGATATGAAGTTAGGGGAGACACACAAGAACACCCAAACTTGCAGATAGTACCCATTTGACCTAGCCTTGATGCTTGATTATCAGAACTCGAATACAGAAAAAAAAAAAAAAAAGATAAAAGCAACGAGGATAAATTGCTACAGTTTGATGAACTTGACCTATACTCATGGAGGTAGTAACCCTCAATACCAACAGAGAGGGAATTAGTCCTCACATCAAGTATCAATGCTCTCCTCCCCTCTGTACACTATGTAGAAGTGATGGACAACTTAGACATTGGCTACCTAAAATGAGGGGGTGATAAAGGCACAAAGTAACTGTCTTACAAGGTTTCAAGAGGGACCTTAGTTTAAGAGTGTGTGAGGGAAGAAAGAATCCTCACTGAGTAGTTTTCATCTTGTCTAGAAGGATCTGGTTAAAAGAGATGGGGATAAGATTCTTATGATTCAATAGTGAGCCATACTCTTTATTATAGTGATTGTTTATGATAAAGATATTACTCTTGCTCAATTTCAGTGCTATAATTTGGTTCCATTCCATTCCATGCTCTTATTTTCAGAAAGTAGATGACGTTCACTCAATTGTACATCTCTCTGACCTTGATCCAAAATCATCCCAAACAGTTGTGTGGTACCTGAAAAAAATAGTCCCTTTGCAAATTGGACATGCACACATATACCTCCCTGATATTTATAATACTCCTGCAAACTCAATCCACTGAAATATGTTGATATCTTTACATGTTTATATATCTTCTCTTTTGACCAAGTTTTTAAATCATTTTAAAATAAATTATTACTTTTTAGTTAATCCCAGTTCATTGCAGCTAGTGTTGTATTTTTATTTCCTCAGCAGTTTTGAGGAAATAAGCTACTATCACATTCTTCTTTGCTCCTAATTTTCTATGTACCTCTATTTCATTTAAAAAAATTTTTTTTTTTCTAATGAAAATAACTAGCTTGGAAACTGTCCTCATACCTCTGTGAGTTGTTAGAGGGTAGCCACTGCATCTTAATCATTCCTAAGTAACTAGCACAGTGAATCCAGAAAATATCTAGTAAAATGATAGATGATTTACACTGGGATATGAGGGTTAGCTAATAATAAGAACATTGAAGTCTCTGTTTTTACGAACAATTTACTATGGAGACATCACCATATTCTTGGTATTGTCAGTCTTCATTGCTCTCGTCCTTGTTCATTGCTAACATTTGGTTTAATACTAGTATTTTATTTAGCCCTACATTTTTGGGGAGTCATGGATTAGTACAAGAGACTAAGTTGTTATGCCAGAATTCGGGGTCCCCAAAGACCACCAAGTAGCCAACACCGATGCAAGTGCACAAGGGTTGTTTATTCAAGCTCGAGCTTGGGCCTTCTCCGTATCCGGCACAGCAGACTCGGGAAAAGGCCCTGAACTCTTTGTTAGCAGAGTTTTTATAGAGTTTTCAAACACATTTAGGGTTTCTCAGCTTTACAATATTTGGATTGGTTGACATTTGGCAAAGTATGAGATGTTACAGTTTAATTGGTCAGTACTGGCGGTCTTTTGTTCTTAGGCTAGGATAAGGAAAACATCTGGCATCTGGCCTTGGGTTGTCTTGTCTATTACTTATCTAGTTCTTGCTGTTGCTAGGTGTGAAAGGGTATTTTAAGGCAGCATGAGCTGATTTAGTACTTTCTTGGAACAGGAGGACGTTTTCAGGCTAATGTACAGAATGGAGTCTTTTTCTTGGTCCTACATTCCCCCCTCTACAAGAAGCTTCTAAAGTCCCAATCTTGGGACTTGGGAGGGTTAGTTCAATTTTCTGCCAGGTCTTCTCTGACTTTGGCTATAGATTCTTTTGACAACTCCTGAATGATTTATATAGAAACAATATTCTTTTCTTACATACTGGACTCTGTCTACATGCCTTTCAGCTAGCCTGTCACTGGGGAGCGTTAATAGGTTACGTCTTCATATGCAACTTTACTCTTTCTTCTCTTCTCAATTTATCATGCTTTTTTCTCCCAACTTCTCTTCACTGCCTCACATTCTGGACTTTGTTCTGTACTACATTCTCTTCTCCATTTTACTACATACTCTTTCCCATCTTCTACATACTTTTTCCTTCTTCTCTACACTACTCTTCTTTACTTTTTCTTTCTGTTCCTCTTTCCTTATCTCTACTATTCATTCTTAACACTGCTGCTTCTCATCCTTGGACCACTTTTTGGCTATCATATTCTCTCATTTTCCACACTTCTCACCTGATCTCTTAGCTCTTGAGGCAAATATTTTCTTTTCTTGTGCATTCTTACTCTGCCATGTAGCAAATTACTCCCATGCCTTACTTCTGTAACAGTCTCTCAGCTACTTTTTGTAAATCATTCAGAAGAATTGAATAATTTTTTTCTTGGATCTGTTCCCTTGTTGATCCCTTCTCTATGCTGCTCAACAAAATACAGTCTGCTTTTCTTCAAACATATTGTATTGAATTTACACTCTCATGTCTCTCTCTATGGTTGTATTGTAGTATCTGATTCTGGGTCTCAACAAATTCACTGCCTTATATTTTTTTTCATTCAGACTTATTATTTCTAACTTTAGGATAAAGCTCTGAGACTTGGGGCTAAATCTACTTTGCTGGCTTCACTCACAGAGGTTTAGCAGGTGGGACCGAAGGACAAGGGGGCGCTTTCGTGTACTTTCTCTTCCACGCCTAGGTTTAAAGCAATCTGGCAGGAAAATGCTCCCACAGGCCTCCGCTGCTCAGGGGGAGGGAGTGGCGCAATCGGCGCCTAGCTCTTTTTCACTGACTTTGGCTGCTGGCACCAACATAGTGCTCCTCTGTTGTGTGTGTGTGTGTGGGGGGAGCTAGGAGGAGGGAGAGAGGGCAAAGTGAAGGGGATGAGCAGGCGGCTTTCTCTTCACACCACACCCGCTCGATCGGTCTGGTCGCTTCTTCCCATCACTGGCTCCCGCCCCCCATGGCTTGCTCTTGGCCTGATGACGAGGGAGCAGCTAGAGCAATGTGCTGGGCTTGGCCGGGCCTCCTGCTTATGAAAGGGAGGTGGCAGTGGCAGCTGACGGCTCTGCTCTTTCCCCTGCCTGTACTGGGGGAAGGAAGTCTTCTATGAAACATGCACGCTCACTCTCTGCGCGCGCTCCAGAGGGACCGAGGCAACTCTCGGCTGCTCCATTACAAGCTCTGACCTCAGGGTGGGAGGGTGGTACTGGCCGGGGATGCTCACAGACGCGCACATTTTACACCCCCAGCTAGCTCCCTGCATAAAACGGACTTTGTCTTGACCCCAGTTTTCTGTCTCTGAGCAGCAGTGGAGCCTCCAGAAGAGAAAAGGATAGGGCAGAGAGGTGAAGGCTGGGAGCGCCTAGGCCCCACCGGTTCCCAGTTGGGCGGGTCTCAGTGAGTGGACTGCTGGCAGCCAAGCTATCGTGGGGTGAGCGTCTCGCTCCTGAGCGCCTTGGCTGCCAGCTTGGGAGGTGAGCGGAAGGCAAGCAGAGGTCACAGAGCAGCATGCTCTAGCCATGGGGGGCACCGCCTCAGACCGGCTGCAGCTTGGGCAACGTGGCCAAAAGACACTGTGAGGCAGGATGCTCAGGCATCCGCGGCCCTGGTTCAGAGTGAGGGAAGCCCTGCAGGGAGGGGAGGGCAAGCCAAGAGGCCCGTGCAGACTCTGCCGGAGGATGTAGTAGCTGCAGGCAAGCTGATGAAACTTCAGCAGTGAGCTTGGGCTCTGCTGGAGTCCGGGCAGCAGCCAGGGAAGTGCTGAGCTCACAGGCAGGTCGCAAATCCTGGCCTCGGTGATGTTCGGGCCACTGTCGCCCCTGCCGGTCCCAGGACTCCACAGCCAGCGGTGTTTCACTTCTCCAAGAGCCCACACTGGCAGGAGAAGTTACAGTAAGTCTAAGACTTAAGTTTGATCAGGATACACACAAACCCGGGGAAAAACATGAAGTTAGGTCAGGTGATGGACAGGGGAGTACACTCTTACTACTCATTCACTCAATGGACAGCAAAGACTATAAAGAGACAGACAAAAACTGAAACATGACACTTCTTCACTAGCTTAAAGGAAAGAGACAGACATAAACTGAAACATGACACTCCTTCACTAGCTTGAAGGCAAAACCGAAAGTAAGATGCTGACTTTTTCACCAGTTACACAGATTCTCCGGGGCACTCCTTCCTCTCCAGATTCCGGGGCCTTCCGTACCTTTTAGGGGAGTCTGGAACATCTTCCAAGACTCCTGGTCGGTAGCCTTCCGGCGCGGCCGCCTAGACTGTGTACCGACTTCACACTGAAACATCAGCTCCAGAACCAAACACAGACAAAGGGGTCACACACAGACACAGACATACCGGCTGGTGACAACCCTCCGGTTTCGGGGGTCCTGTGGGGGTTTTGGGGATCCCGGATGAGGCCCCATATGTTATGCCAGAATTCGGGGTCCCCAAAGACCACCAAGTAGCCAACACCGATGCAAGTGCACAAAGGTTGTTTATTCAAGTTCAAGCGTGGGCCTTCTCCGTATGTGGCACAGCGGACTCAGGAAAAGGCCCTGAGATCTTTGTTAGCAGAGTTTTTATAGAGTTTTCAAACAAGCTTAGGGTTTCTCAACTTTACAATATTTGGATTGGTTGACATTTGGCAAAGTATGAGATGTTACAGTTTAATTGGTCAGTACTGGTGGTCTTTTCTTCTTAGGCTAGGATGAGGAAAACATCTGGCATCTGACCTTGGGTTGTCTTGTCTATTACTTATCTAGTTCTTGCTGTTGCTAGGTGTGAAAGGATATTCTAAGGCAGCATGAGCTGATTTAGCACGTTCCTGGAACAGGAGGACGTTTTCAGGCTAATGTACAGAATGGAGTCTTTTTCTTGGTCCTACAAGTAAGCTAGGTGTCAGTCAAAATACAGAGAATCTGAAGTCCCCAGAACAGTTTACATGAGTGTGTTATTATGATTCTGTTTAATAATAATCACTGTAGTAAATACTTATTATGTAGACATTCAGAATCCTGGTTTTTCAATACTAATCATATGCTAAGAACTTCATATATGAGCAGTTGTAAAGAAGTTAAAACTATGCAATAACAACATGAATGATATTGTTGTTGTATGCTGTGAATTAATTTCTGATTCATAGCAACCCTGCATAGGGGTTCAGAGAGTGGCTTGTGGGTTTAAACTGCTGACTTGTGGTTACCAGCCCAATGCATACCCTACATCATTTTTACCAGGGTAAAAATACCTATTGAAAGGCCTGGCATTGAAATATGTGTTTACAAGCCTTTTCACACTGAAATCTCACCAAAGATTATGATGTTGTTGTTGTTATCAAGTGCCATCGAGTCAGTTATAATTCATAGTGAACCCATACATTGTTTCCAAGGAGTGGCTGTTGGATTTGAAACACTAAACTTGTACTTCTCATCCCAGTTCTTGTTCTATAAAACAACAAATAGACGTACATAAACTGAAATTTAGACAGGTTAAATGACTTGCACAAATTCACACAGGTGGAAAAAATAGACCTGAACAAATGGAGAAAATAACGACCAAAAACAATAGAATTATTAATATGTTGAATGAATAATTAAATGGATTAGTTGAAAGGATTTTCTGCAGATCAGACAACTTGAAGAAAACAGATGAAAATTTAAGCTTATAATTTTGCTTGTTTTAAATACTATGAACAAAGAAAGAGTTCTAAGAGTATCCAGCATCCCCACCTTCAAATCAGATTTCATTAAACAAATAAAAATTAGGCTATCATCAGAGTGAGTCTCCACATTATTAAATGCCAAAAGACATTGGAACTGCCTAACATTAATTTATGCTTATTATTTATTAGGGCTAAGCATTGGGCTACTAATCAAAAGGTTGGTGGTTACAAACCACAAGATGGGGAGGACTTCCGGCACTTCCCTGACCGGCAGCTCAGGTAGAGCAGTCTCAGGGAAAAGGGGCAGAATCGCACATAGGAAACCTCTGTCTAGCAGACAGACAGCCTTTTAACAAACATAAGATCTTATATTTCAAAATTCTGAACTCGTTTTTTTTTAAAGATCAAATTGCTAAGGAATTACAGGCATTTTCAGCTTCTGCCTGCCTGCATGCGGCTCCCGCTTCCGTGCCAGTGACGGCAAGTGCCTCTGCCCCCTGCAGACCTTGGAATGCATGGCTGGAGCAACCCCACTTAGAAGGCTGCATTTCCAGAGAAAAGGAAGCATAAACTAACAAAGCCAGACAAATAGAGAGAGATATCAGCATGGATATCAGGAAATTCGGGGTACCCACGGTACAGAGAGACTGAGAGAGGTCCCTCAGACCACCCTGGGTTTAATCAGTTTGATCCAGATGCTCTTCTTCCCCCTGAAGGTATATGGAAATGTGATGATAGTGAACATTGTAGCATTTGGGTGTGGAATCCGGAGAGAGAATAAGGAATGTGAAGGTGAGATCTCACCTTCTTGGAAAGGTTGTGACCCCTCTCTCACCTTCCTTGGAACTGTAGCAAGAAAGAATTACTAGTTTAACAAATAAAGCTAAATGTTTGAAATCCTGTTCAAACACACATATTTTTTACTTGCAAAGTAGAGAAAAACAGCTTAAATCCCTTCAGAAATTATAAACCAATCTTTATATGAGATTATAAGTCTTTCACCTTTACCCACTAGGGATTAAGTGTTAAAAGTATGTTAGACGTCCTTTAGGCCTAAAGATTAATCTATAATAGCTTGCTTGAACCTTTTCCTGTAGAAATAAAAATGTTAGATTGCTAAGAAAATTGTGTTGTACCTAGAAAATATCTTAAAGGTTGTTCCTGTGAATTGTTGTGTCCCGTCCTTGAATTTCTCCTTGAAAAAAAGTTAATAAAAGACTGATGGACATTATCTCATCATTAAAGGGACAAATGAACAAAATGAAATAACCATATTAAATATCTATGCTCCCAATGAAAGAGCGCCAAAATATCGAAAACAAACTCTAATAGATTTGAAGAAAGAAATAGATGAATCCACAATAATAGTGGGTGACTTTAATACACCACTTTCAAAAATGGA
>NW_006408773.1:2240233-2247369 GCF_000296735.1 Chrysochloris asiatica | reverse complement strand
CACTTGAAAGGATGAGCAGACCAGCCTGGAGAATAAGAATAAAGGATACCTCTTGAAAGAAAGACCTGCAGGAAAAATGGAGGCAGATGGGCTGTTACTACAAGAACAAACAAATTGCTTCCCTAGAAAACATCAAGGCAAGTGGCCAGGTCCTCTCAACGCAGACCCTCTTCCAAGACTAAGACTCAACGGAAATGCACGCTTTGATTGGTGACCACACACATCACTGAAGTGAGGTAAAAGTAGCAATGAAGCGGCAAGTTAAGCCCTACAATGTTCAGTGGACTTCTGTGGACCCAGTTGGGGACCTGGTTGGCAAACAGTGTGAAGAGGTCTGGGGACTCTTGGGCCCAGAGTCAGTGGTGTGACCACGGAGGACTTGAGAGGAGAGGATGTTTGGATCAGCACTTATATTTCTACCACATCACACACTTCATATTCAAAATGACCTAAGATTTTAGACTCTAACACTATTCTTGGTGTTTCTTATATCATAAGTAGTCCTATGACTCTGAAATCTGATACTGACAATGTCTTAAAAGTCATCATTTATGGAAGCTCATTTATATATTCTCTTTTTCCTCATATCCACCCTCTGCCATCAGCACATGACTCACCAGGCTCTGCATACTGTCTGCAATGCCCTCTGTTACATCTTGATTATGGGCAGGGAATATGGTAACCAAAGAGTTTCTTAATGTTAAATTCAACTAAATAATTACTCTGTGTACTGCTTTACTCATTTTCTTTCAAATATTTAAGTAGTAATGTTAAAAGTTTCTATTTTTGACTTAAAAACAATATCAAAGAGTCAGAACTTTAATGAACAGTAGAATTTTGTATTCTTAGAATACATTATTCCTCAGGCTCTCAGGAAAGAGCCTGAGCTTGATAACAAAACAGAGCTGTGAATAGAAATGGTTCTTATCAATGCAAATGATTTATATTTGAATACATGCTAATTTATGAAATAAATGCTCCAAATTTAATTCTGCAAAATTGAATAACTAACTTCTGTAGGGGAAATCATATCTATATTGTCTGAGATATGCCAAAAAATTTCCTCCACAAAGCAGCATGGCTCTTGAAGAAGATAATATAGTTCTGGAAATAAGACAAGTTTAGTTTAAATCTTGACTCATTACTATTATATATGTGACTTTGGGCAAAGTACATTAAAGTCTATGTGCTGCATCTTCCTAATCTAATAAAATGACTTGAGGATTTTACTAGTTAATTCACAGTGTTATTTAATGAGATGTTGTTGTTGTTGTTGTTAAGTGCCGTTGAGTCGGGTCCGACCCATAGCGACCCTGTACAGGGTTTCCGAGGGTGTAAATCTTTACGGGAGTAGAAAGCCTCATCTTTCTCCCGCGGGATAGTGCACACTAAAATACCCAGTGAAATTCCTGGCATATGCTAAGTACTCATTTCCTCTGTCTACCTTCCCATTTCCAATTGTGAACCTTTGGACAATAGTGGTGACAGACTAGTCTTATAAAACACATAGTGGTGACTCCAGGATGTACCCAAAGCAATACAAACAATATTTGAGGGGACGTCAAACAGTTCATGGAAAAATTCCATTATCTTTTCATTTCATTATTTCCAAGAACTTTTGAAGCTTCCTTTTGCATAACAAGAGAATTTAGCATACATACAAAGCTTTTATACATTTCATAAGTCCTGGTGTGGCCCTGCAGGGTAAGCCCTGGAGGCTAACCATAAGTCCAGTGCTTCAAATCTACCAGTCACTCCTTGGAAACCCTATACATGATCACTATCAGTCCGAATCGAATGGATGGCACTTAGCAACAACAATAATATCTTTTCATAGATTGCCTCATCCAGAGTTTACAAAACTCCTGAGGTAAAATGAATAAGTTTTGAGGAAACTGAGACACAGATCCTTTCTAAGACTCATGAACTTAAACTGGGTTCAAATCCACCAGCTAATCTATGGGAGAAAGATGAGGCATTCTGCTTCCATAAAGATTTACAGCTTTGGAAACTCTATGAAATAGATATACTGTGTCCTAGTCCTGGTGTGGTGCTATGGTTTAATGCGCCAGACTGCAAATCCATTTGAACTGCAAAGTCGGCAAGTCAAACTCACCAACTGCTCTTCAGAAACCCTATACAGGGTCACTATGGGTCAGAGCTGACTCCATGGCACTTAACTAGAACAACAACAACAACAACAACAACGAAAAGAGTCATTATGAGTAAGAATTGACTCCATGCAGTGGGTTTGTGTTTTAGTTTGTGTTGGTGAAGTCCAAAGTGAGAGCTATCAAAATTTCAGAACAAGTCTAAAGACTTGAGCTTAAGAGGTCCTTTTCTCTGTTGGCCCACAAGCTTACATCTTTTGGTTGAATTCTGGGTGATTCTATGTCAGATGGGCCAAAATAAAATGCATTCAAGATGTAAAAATTAAGAGACTTCAGATAATTCTCTGAGGTATGGATTACAGACAGCCATGAAATTCAAATATCAAAGATAGAATTTGTTTCTCGATTTCTTGTTCTAAAATAACCAGAGTGTTGATAATCATCTTGAAATAGATTTACACATTTTCCTTTCTTCTTTCTTTCTTTTTTTTTTTTTTGTTTGATATTGTATTACAGTTGTGCAACATGTTACCATTAGAAGAAACTGGGTGAATTGCGAATGAGCTTACAAGTGTTCTTTGTTTGTTTGTTTGTTTTTCGTATTTTTAATTTCCTGTGAATAATATTTCTTTCAAAATAAAAAGTTTAAAGCAATAACATTACATAACATGACCTTATGTTACTTAATACATAATTCATTTTTTTTCTTTTTTTAAACAGTTATATTAAGCTTTGTTGAAGTGAGATTGGAATTTAATATTTAAAGAGCTGAGTATAACAAAGAACCAAGGAGTCTTTTCACTGAATAAAAGGTAAACTTTGAAACTCAGTAAAATGGAAATGAATACCAGAGTAAAGATATTCCCTGGACATTAATTCAAATTGGACATAAGCCTGCATAGTATTCAAGTCTGTAAGCACAGATCAGACTCCCAGCAAAAGACTGACATGTGGCATAGCACGTTATCACCATGAATTGGTAGAGCTCCTCAGGTAATCTCTTTCTTTCTCAGCTATGACTTCTGGCCTACATACTGCTTATACAATTGAATGTCAGCCAGGATGGCTATAGGAAACCCATCTTTTAGCCTAGTGTCATCGATACTATTGTGAATGGTGGTGGTGGTGGTTATGTGCTGTGGAGTCAGTTCCAACTCATGTGACCCTGTATAGGTTTTCGGGAGCAGAAAGTCTCATCTTTGCCCATTGAACAGCAGGTACTTTCGAATTGCTGACCTTGAGATTAGCAGCCCAACTTGTACCCACTAGGGTATAGGTCCATACAACTCCCAAGAAAGCTCCACTGATATGATTTTCATTGCTCTGTTCTCTGGGGCTGAAGTAATATTGCTGAGCTATAGAAAACCCTATCAAAAAGGAGACCTATTAAGGACAGCATTTTCCAAGCTAAGACAGTGGTAAGTACTGTGCAGGTGTGGCCTTTCTGAGGACAACTATAAAGCTAGATGCTCTGTGCTTGGTACTGTTATTTTCTTCTCCTCATTTCAATTACCTGGATTATTTTTAGTCCCTTGGCTCCACACTACTTCTTTACTCCTTTCCAAAAATCTTCACTATTATTTGCATTGTAGTTTATATGTTGTTCTTCATTTAGCTGGAATGGTCTACACCTTCAAATAGGTCCCTGGGAATCCAAAACTCCATGTTGACTTTCCAGTTGATTATCCTAAGATTGACGCTAGGCTTATAATCAGGACCTTTATCTCCATCCATCAAATGTTAACTATTCTGTGTCCCATTTAATTGGAGTACAACTAAAAAATGGCACACTGAAAGAATCAGTTCTGATCAGCCAACATATTTAATTAAACATGAGCTACTTGCACCAATGGAATTCTAGTGTGGTACTCAAGGATAACCAGTGGACTGCAAGGTTGGTTTGAACTACAAGATCGGTGGTTCAAATACACCAGCCACTCCTCAGAAACACTATACAGGGTCACTATGAGTGGGAACTGATTGGATGCACTAAACAACAATTTAATTTACACCAATAGTTTTCAAGTACCATCCCGGTGTGGCACTGTGGATTAATGTGCAGGACTGCAAGGTTGGTGGTTCGAACCCACTTACCATTCCTTGGAAACTCTATACAGAATCGCTATGAGTTGGAAATTACTAGATAGAACTTAACAACAACAATCTTATATAAAGTAAGGTCAATGGGATTATAGCAAAGAACAGTATAGATAAACTACTGGCTCTCCTGGAGATTACATGTTAGTGCGGGAGTCATAAAATAATCAAGCATAGATACTATAATAAAAACTGATAAAGATCCCTAGGAATAAAAATAAAACAGAGTAAATACTCTTACAGAATAATAGCTATTGAGAAGTTAGTCAGGCAGGCTTCCCTGAACTGAAGACATTTTATGAGAAACCTGAATGAGAGAGGAAGCCAAAGGAGGGAAGAGAGATCAAAGTAGAGGTATCAGCACATGCAAATACTGAGGGATGAAAATATGAGTACTTTATTGCATTAGATACTTTATATTGTCTAGGGACCATAACATGATCTTTAAAAATTACAGTTTTGTGATTACACTGTGTAACCTTAATGCTTTGGATGCATCACAACATAGTGAGTCATAAAAGGTCATAGTCAAATCAACATTTAATTGTTTTAAAAACGTTCTTACTTTTGTACCTGCTGGATATAAATTAATTATTCATTTAATCCCTGTTATTCAGAAAACCCACCATTCGTCTGTCAGTTTGTCATACTGTGGTGGCTTGTGAGTTGCTGTGATTCTGAAAGTTATGACACTGGTATTTTAAATACCAGCAGGGTCACCCATGGTGGACAGGTTTCAGATGAGCTTCCAGACAAAGACAGACTAGGAAGAAAGAGTGACAAACTACTTACAAATATGTAGTCACTGAAAACATTATGAGTAGTAGAGAAACACTGTCAGATATAGTGCCAGAAAATGAGCCCCTCAGGTTGGAAGGCACTCAAAATGCGACTGGAGAAGAGCTGCCTCCTTAAAGTAGAGTTGACTGTGAAGATGCGAATGGAGTAAAGCCCATGGTACCTTCATTTGCTGATGGGTCAGAACTCAAAATGAAGAGAAATAGATGTAAGCATCCATTGAAAATCAGAACATGGAATGTTTGAAGTATGAATGTGGGAAAATTGGAAGTTGTCAAAAATGAAATGGAGCACATAATCATCAATATCTTAGGCATTAGTGAGGTGAAATGGACTGGTATTGGTCATTTTGAATCTGATGACCACGTGGTTTACTATGCCAGAAGTAACAAATTGAAGAGGAATGCTGTAGCATTCATTGTCAAAAAGAACATAACCATATCAGTCATGAGGTACAATGCTTTCTGTGATAGGATAATATCCATGCACCTAAAGGGAAGCCCAGTTAATAGCACTATTATTCAAATTTACTCAACAACCACTAAAGCTAGTGAGGATGAAATAGAAGAATTTTACCAACTTCTTCAATCTGAAATAGATCAAACATGAAATCAAGATGTATTGATCATTATTGGTGATTGGAATGCAAAGCTTGGGAGCAAAGAGGAAGAATCAATAGTTGGAAAATATGGCCTTGGTGATAGAAATTATGCTGGAGAATGCATTATAGAATTCTGCAAGATAAATAATTTCTTCAGTTCAAATACATACTTTAGACAGCATTGTTGTTGTTGTTGTTAAGTGCCATTGAGTTGGTTCTGATCCAATGCGACCCTGTACAGGGTTTCCGAGGGTGTAAATCTTTATGGGAGTAGAAAGCCTCATCTTTCTCCCATGGAGCAGCTGGTAGTTTCGAAACGCTGACCTTAAGGTTCGCAGCCCAATTCATAACCACTAGAGCATAAGAGACGACAATACACATAGACCTCTCCAGATGGAATACATAGAAATCAAATTGACTATATCTGTGGAAAGACACAATGGAAGGGCTCCACATGGTTTGTGAAAAAAAGGCCAGGGGCAGACTGTGTAAAAGACCATCAATTACTTGTATGTAAATCCAAACTAAAGCTAAAGAAAATAGAAACAAGTCCACAAGAGCCAAAATATAACCTTGAATGTATCCCACCTGAATTAGAGATCATTTGAAGAACAGATTTGATACTTTAAACACTAAAGACTGAAAGCCAGAAGAGTTGTGAGATGACATGAAGGAAGCAAAAAGTCATTACAAAGACAAGAAAGAAGTAAAAGGACAAAATGGATGTCAGAAGAGACACTGAAACTTGCTTTCCAGCATCAGAGATGCTAAAGCAAATGGAAGAAATGAGGTGGTCCAAGAGCTGAACAGAAAATTTCAAAGATCAGCTCAAGAAGATAAAGTCAAATATTACAATAAAATGTGCAAAGATCTGGAATCAGAAAAACAAAAAGGAAGAACATGCACAGCATTTCTTAAGCTGGGGGAACTGAAGAAAAATTCAAGGCTTGACTTTCGTTATTGAAACATTCTCTGGGCAAATTATTGAATGATGTAAAAAGCATCAAAAGAAGATGGAAGGAATACACAGAGTCACTGTACCAAAAGGAAATTGTTCATGTTCAACCGTTTCAAGAGGTAACTTATAATCAAGAGCCAGGGCTACTGAAGGAGGAAGTACAATGTGCATTGATGGAATTGGCAAAGAACAAGGTACCAGGAATTGATGGAATAAAAACTGAAATCTTTCAAGAAAGTCAGGTGGCACAGGTGCACTCACTCATCTCTGCCAAGAAATTTTTAAGACAATTATCTGGCCGACTGATTGGAAGAGATCCATATTTGTGCCCATTCCAAAGAGAGGTGACCCAATCTCTTTGATAGCCCATGCAAATAAAATTTTGCTAAAGGTAATACAGAAACAGCTACAATCATACATTGACAGAGAACTTCCAGAGGTTCAAGCCGGATTCAGAAGAGGCCATGGAACGAGGGATATCATTGCTGATGTCCGATGGATCTTGGCTGAAAGCAGAGAATATCGAAAAAAAATGTTTACTTGTGCTCTATTGACTATGCAAAGGCTTTTG
>NW_006408773.1:2237676-2239269 GCF_000296735.1 Chrysochloris asiatica | reverse complement strand
AGATGGATTGGCCAAGTGGCAGCATCGATGGACTCAAGTGTGACAACAGTAGTGACGTTGGCCCAAAATCAGGCAGTGTTTTGTTCTTCTGTCCATAATGTTGCTATGAGATGGTACCAACTCGATGGCACCTAACAACAGCAACAACATTCAGAAAAACCCTTTACAGGGTCACTATGAGTCGAAACCCATTTGTTGCCATTTAGCAACAACCAATTCTATAAATATAATCCTGATGTGGCATTGTAGGATAAACATTGGACTGCAAGGTATGTTTGAACAGCAAGATAGTCTGTTCTTGGAAATACTATACAGGGTTACTTTGAGTAGGACCCAACTCGATGGCACTTAGCAACAACAATAACATCCTATAAACAACTAAACTCTTCATGAAACATACTATTTTCTTCCCCAAAGGGTTTGAGGAATCTTAAACCAATTGCTCAAAGCTATTTTTTCTGCTCTTTTGTATTAAGATGCATGTGCTAACTGCCTGTGACAGAAACATTTAATCAAGAAAGATGATGAAGAGTGACAGAATGACAGTCTTGCCACCTCTGATATCCTTTTCTACTAATTGTTTTAGCTGTTAATGCTTGATCTCATAAGTCTATGCTCCCTGTGAAAAAAGATCTATGTACAGGATGTCATCTTTTTCCAACTTCTGTTCATCCAACTTCTTTTCTAATATTTCTTCTTTCTCCTCTACTTGTTTGAGACACACTGTTCTTTCTGCTGCTAAAATATTTCATCAGGTCATTGTCAGTCAAAACACCTCCAAATGATTATGGATTTTCCAGGGCTTTGCTCTTGGTTACTTGTAATTAAAGTTGAACAGCAGAATCTTGGACAATTATCCCCATATCCAATTACCATACATGTGTACATAGCAAACTTGATTCAGTTAAGCGTAATATTCAAACCATTTGTATCTAAGTTGTTGTTGTTGTCAGGTGCCATCGAGTCGGAACCGACTCATAGTGACCCCATGCACAGCAGGACGAAACAATGTATTATCCTGGGCCAACCTCACTACCACTGCAACACTTGATGCCATCAATGATGCTACCTGGTAGATCCATCCCGTTAGGGGTCTTCCTCGTTTTCTCTGACCCTCCATCTTACCCAGCATGACATCCTTCTCCAGCGACTGTTCTCTCCGGACAATGTGTCCAAAGTATGAGAGATGATGCTTAGCCATCCTGGCTTCCAACTAGCACACTGGCTGCACTTTTTCCAAAACAGATCTATTGGTTATTTTGGCAGTCCATGGCACTTTTAGTATTCTCCTCCAACACTACAACTCAAAGGTATCAATTCTTCTATGATCTTCCTTATTAACTGTGCAGCGTTCACATCTGTATGAGGTTATTGAAAATACCATGGCTTGGGTCAGGCGTACCTTAGTCCTCAAGCTGACATCTCTGCTCTTCAATGCTTTAAAAAGTTCCTGTGCAGCAGATTTGCCCAATACAATACATCGTTTGATCTCTTGACTACTGCTTCTGTGAGTGTTGATAGTTGATCCAAGAAGAATGAAGTCCTTGACAACTTCAATCTTTTCTCTGTTGATAAGAATGTTGTTTATTGGTC
>NW_006408773.1:2202852-2213073 GCF_000296735.1 Chrysochloris asiatica | reverse complement strand
GTGGTAGCATGTCACAGGTCATGTTAGCAAAACAGAAAGAAATGTAAATACAGTGTTTAAGAAAGGGAATGTATACATTCACATGTTTGTAACATACTTCTTAAACATGCAAAGCTAGGTATCAAATCTTAAAATGATAAGGTCATGTTGAAATACTCCTGGTGTGGCACTGTGGATTAATTAACTAGACTGAAAGGTTGGTTTGAACTGCTAGGTTGGTGGTTCGAGCTCAACAGCCACTCCTTGGAAATCCTATGATTCGGAACCAACTCGACGACACTTAACAAGATATTGAAATACATACAATATTTATGAATATAAACTGTGGAAACAGGCAGATCTTTTTTTCTTTACTTTTAACTTTTTCTTGTGAATTAAGTTAAATTTTACATAGTAAATCAATTTTCCAGTCAACAATTCATACAGATTTTTTATGTCATTGATTGCAGTACCCCCAATGAGTTATCCTATGTCCTCTCTGTGCTTCCCATTTCCAGTCTTCCTTTTTTCCTAATCATTCCTGACTCCTAAATTTTGTCTTTTAGCAAAGGCTGCCATTTTGATAGTACACATTTGATTATTCTAAAGAATGCATATCTCCCTAATGTCATTATTCCTCTTATAAACCTGTCTGCTATTTGACTGCAAATGGAACCAAGGGGTTAAGTTCAGTTCCAGGCCTGAAGCATGTATAAAGGAGTTCCACCAGTCTCTATCAACCAGTAAGAATGGTCTTGTTTATGAATGTGAGTTTTGTTTCACATATTTCTTCCACTCTATGAAGGACCTAAGAAGCCTGGGAAAGTAGTGGGTTACTCTTTGTACCACTAACCATAAGGTCAACAGTTTGAATCTACCAGTCTTTTCACAGGAGAAAGATGAATCTATCTGCTCCCATAAGGATTTACAGCCTCAGAAACCTTTAACAGGGTCCCTATGAGTTAGAGTCCTGGTGTGGCGTTTTAGGCTAATGCACTGGACTGCAAAGTTGGTTTCAACTGCAAGGTCTACGGTTCAAGCTCACCAGCTGCTCCTCGAAAACCCTATATGGGTCGGAACCCGACTCGAAGGCACTTAACAACAACAACAACAACAACTATGAGTTGGAAAAGACTCCATGGCACACCACCAACAACAACACTATCCAGGACCAAAAGAGTTGGTAATAGTAGCAAGGCACCATCTAGTTCTGGTCTCAGGTTCTTCGAGACTGAGGTTTTTGGGGTCCATTAGTCCATAGAACTAATTTTTATAAGCATCTTTGATTTTCTTCACTCTTCTTTGCTTTGGATGGTAAAAGTTGTACCTTAATACCTGCTCACAAGCTTTTAAGGCATCAGTTGCTACTCACCAAAGTAAAAAGCAGAACATTGTCTTTGTGGACTATATCATTAGGGAAATCTTTTATATAGGCTCTGACATGTATTGGCCATGTGACCTTGGTAAACCTAGTTAATGAGCTAAGCCTATTTCCTCTGTATATGAAATGATGGTTAATCTACCAACTGCAGAGTCAATATAAGAAATAAATGTAAAATATATTTAAAATGTTGTGTGCAGGACCTAGTAAGGTTTACTTAAATGATAGAAGCATAATTAAGGAAATATGGTGTTGCAATGGTTAAGTCCTGGTATGCTAAATGAAAGCATGGCTATTTGAATGCCTCCAGTGGCTCTCTTGGAGAAAGATATAGCTATCTGCTTATGTACAGTTTATTGCCAAGATAATTCTATACAGCAGTCCTATTATGCCACATGGCATTGCTATAAGTTGGAATCAACCGAATACACAACAAGTTGCACAATTATTTCTCCTATAACTGTAACAAATGGTCAAAAGGTTGGTGGTTCAAACCCACTTAGAGTTGCATCAGAGCCATCACCTTCCAACTGGTCAGTTCTATTCTGTACATATGGGATCCTCAGGAGTTGGTATTGACTTGATGACAATTAACAAAACCATCAATGCAATTATTGCTTCTACTTTTACTACCTCTACTACCAGATTCTCTAGCTCTCACCCAACTCTTAACATATCACCACAACTTTTACTTACATGGTAGCATGCTGTCATTTTTAACTACTGCAAAGTCATTTGAACTGAAAGGTTGGAGGTTCAAGCTCACCAGCTGATCTTGGAAACCCTATACAGGGTCGCTATGGGTCAGAATTTACTTGAAGGCACTTAACAACAACAACAACAACAACAACAACAACACAAAGGATCTCTGGTAGCATAGTGGTTACCAGTCGGGCTGCTAACTTCAAGGTCAGCAGTTCGAGACTACCAGCTGTTCTGTGGGAGAAAGATGAGGCTGTTTGCTCCCGTAAAGATTTACAGTCTCAGAAACCCTATGCAGGGTCACTATTAGTTGGAAACGACTACATGGCACACCACCACCACCACCAAAGGACTCCTGGTATAGTTTTGTAGCATCAGCACTGGACTGTGAACCACAAGGTTGGTGGTTCAAAACCGCCATCTGCTTCTAGTAAACCCTATGATTTTAATCGACTCAGTGACATATAACAAAAACAATAGCATCAATGTGGATTCTGAAATATACTGACCCCATTTACAACAGAACAAAACACTGCTTTGTCCTGCACTATCTTCATAACCATTGCTATGCTTTAACCCCTTGTTGCAACCACTATATTAATTCATCTAATTGAGGGGCTTCCTTTTTTTCATTGACCCTCTACTTTACCAAGCATGATGTCCTATTCCAGGGACTGGTCTCTCCTGATAATATGTCCAAAATGTGTCTCACCATCCTCACTACTAAAGAGCATTCTGACTGTACTTCTTCCAAGACAAATTTGTTAGTTCCTCTGTCAGTCCATAGTATATTCAATATTCTTCTCCAACACCACAATTTGAATTCATTAATCCTTCTTTCACCACTGTGGCTCTGTAGAATAAACACTGGGCTGTTAACTGCAAGTGTGGCATTCAAACCCACCAGCTGCTCCTTGGATACCTTATGAATCAAAATAGACTCAACAGCAAATAACAACAAGCAGCATCAACAATCCCTCTTTGGTGTTCCTTATTCGTTGTCCTGCTTTCACATTCATATGAGGAGATTGCAAATACCATGACTTGTTTCAAGAGCACCTTAATCCTCAAAATGATGTTTTTGCTTTTTAATACTGCAAAGAAGATTATTTGCAGCAGGTTTGCCCCAAACAATACATCCTTTCATTTCTTGACTGCTGCTTACATGGGCTGTTGGTCCAAGTAAAATTAAATCTTTGACAGCTGGAAAACTATCTTTCAAATTTCTTGTAATAGATGAGTGAGCACTTCTAGTGCTACATCCCTTTATTGAAACATCTCAACTGGCATACTCTCAATTTCTGGAATTTGATTTTCACCAATGCCTTTAGCACACCTTGGATTTTTTTTTTTTCCTCCTTTAATACCATTACCTCTAAATCATATGTTACCTCCTGAAATGGATGAGTGTTGACCAATTATTTTTGGTACAATGACTATATATTCCATTCATGATTTTTTTTGTGTGTTTTTTAATCATGATGCCTGCGATTTCTTTTCAAATGCTCCACCTAAAAGCAGACACAGCATATAATACAAACATTAACAATCATGGGATATAGGTATCAGAGAGACAGAGGTGCTGTCAACTACAGTTCAACATTTTGATTAGACTGAAGTTGTTCAGCTGTAGTTGATTGAATTTCTATGTTTTTTTGACACTTCCTATATCTTTCAATATTTTGCCTATTGTAATAGTTAAGGATCTGTGTCAACTTGGCTAGGCCGTGATTTCTAGTGGTTTGGTGGTTGAGATGTGCTTATTCACATAGTGATGAACCCTAATAAAGCATAGTTAATTCTATGAAGTGACTATGACAGTCAGTCAAATGAAGGGATGCTTTCTTGGGACTGTGGTCTTCTCCCAATATAATGGAAATGCAGGAAAAGTTCTCTCTCTTTCACTGGGAACTTGGGACTCTACAATTGTAAGCAATTTCCTTGATAATAAACTTCTCTTTATATGTATATATACATATATATGATTCACTGGTTTAGTTTCTGTAGAAAACCCAGCCTAAGAAACCTACAGAATCCTTCAAGTGTACATTGAGGTTTTAATTATTTTCTTCAGTTCTTTTAGATTTAGAAATGCTGAACATTTTCTTCCCTATTGGTTCTATAATGATAGGTCATTTCATATTTAATTATATTACCTTACTTTGCCTTCTTGACCCATTCTTTGAAATCTTCTGCTCTGTTCTTTCACATCATCATTTCTTCTGTTTGCAAGTTTCATAATGTATCTGATTTACAATTTGGTCTTTTGTTTCTTTCCTGTCTTTTTAATGACTTTTTACTTTATTCATGTATGATGTCCTTGAAATCATTCCACAGTGTTCAATGTGTGGCATCTATTCTTGAGATGGTCTATAAATTAAGACATGGAGTTAAAAAAGCAAAAGGGAAGAATGCACTCAACATTTCTCAAGCTGAGGGAACTGAAGAAATAATTCAAGCCTTAATTTGAAGTATTGAATGATTCTGTGTGCAAAATATTGACTGGTTCAGAAAGCATCAAAAGTAGATGGAAGGAATAGAAAGAGTCACTGTATCAAAACAAGAGGTAGCATATGATTAAGAGCCACTTTTTCCTGAAGGAAGAAGTCAAAGGTACATTGAAGGTATTGGCAAAGAACAAGGCACTGGGAAATGATGGAATACAAATTGAAATATTTCATGTAACTCATGCAGCATGGGAGGTACTCATCTATGCCAAGAAATTTGGAAGACAGCCACCTGACCAACTGATTGGAACAGATCCATATCTGTGTCCATTCCAAAGAGAGGAGACTCAATGGAATGCGGAAATCATCAGTTCATATAATTAATATCCCATGTGAGTAAAATGTTATTAAAGTTAATACAAAAACATCTGTAACCATACATCGACATAGAACTTCCCGAGGTCCAAGCTGGATTCAGAAGAGGATGTGGAGCAAGCAATATCATTGCTGATGTCAGATGGATCTTAGCTGAAAACAGAGGATACCAGAAAGATGTTTACCTGTGCTTTATTAACTATGCAAAGGCTTTCTATTACGTGGATCATAACAAGTTATAAACAACATTGTGAAGAATGAGTATTCCAGAACACTTAATTGTGCTCATGAGTAACCTGTACATAGACCAAGATGCAGTTGTTCAAACAGTATATGTGAACAGGGAATGGTTTAAAATTAGGAAAATTGTGCACCTGGATTTTACATTAACATAATTTATTAAATGCACCAAACAACCAAACACACACACACACACACACACACACACACACATATATATATATATTAGAACTGAAAGGCCCTTGGAAACCATCTAGTCCAATCCTCTCGTTTTACCTGAGGTCCCAGCACTCTGTGTGGTAGAAAGGGCCAGAACATGAGACCAGTCTTGAATTACAGACATACACATATTTAAGGCTTCTGGATTTCAGCCAAGTAGAGCCTAAAGACTTAATCCATGTTTACTTTTAAGTTTTCTGTTTCCTATGTTACCACACTCTGATGCTTATCTCTGTAAAGCTACAGGAAAATTCCTGAAGAAAACCCAGTGAGCTTTGCGTCATTCAGAGCCAGGGTAACAGGCCAATTACATTACCCTTCCTCAAAAGTCCTGATGAGGAAGAGATCCAAACGACACACACAGAAAACCCAACACCTCAGGGTAAATATCCTTGCCTTCCTGAGGATAGGTTTCAAGGATGAGAAAAGAAGGTAAAGGAAGGAGAGAGATTTATAACAACGTCATTCTGAAGTCAACAGATCCAGTGGGAACACACTTTTCCTAGTTTCAAGCAAAGCCTAACATCATAAGAGAAGGATGTAGAACTTTGGTATTAAACCAGTTGTGGGATGTAAGCAAAAACACCAATAAATTAGACAAATAAATACAACTGGGGTTTTGCCAAGACCCATGTAACCCAGTGAAAACATAATTTGTAAACCTTGGGTAGATGAGACTGGGGTGCACCTTGCACTGCACCTTAGGGAAAAACCTAAGTGATTCTGGGAGTCTTCACAGCAGAAAGAAGTCACACATAACTGTTTGTGACCCTAGAAAATCTGCTCAAAGCATTCCCATCTGTCCAGAAAAACAAGGTCATCAAGCTTTAGGTTCACTGACTCTTACCAGTCCATGACAGGGAGCCTCACTGTCTATCTGTAGGAGGCCCAGTTCAGCATGGGCAGAGGGTGGAGTATGTAGAAAAACAAACAGTTTGTTGCTAAGAACCGAGCAGCGTTTGCAGAAGGAGCTTCATCCGCCCAGGACATTCTCCAATCCCATTGGACAGCGGTGTCCCCAGCTTTTAGGGCTGAGGCAAATCTTGACACTCTCACAACCTAAGGAGGGCCTGGCTTCTGGGGCAGCTGGACTCCAGTCTACAACCGAAGGAGGCTCTGCTATACAGAAAACTAGTAACTAAGGTCCTAAGGAGACTGCCTTGGCTCCTGCTGGTAAGATAATGGCTTCCAAAGAGCTGTAATGTCCAGAGGAGACGCTCATCCTCCGTCTGCCCAGCATACCAAGAAGAAGGGTTTGGAAAGGGAACTCATGGACGTGAAGCCCTGAGTGCCGTCAGGGAACAGTCAGGAAGTCAAAAGTCAGTGCTAACAGCCCACAGGGGTGGTGGGCTTTTCCACAGGCAAGAGGCGGCAGCAACAGAAGTGTCCATCTCCCATCTCTGTCCAGTTCATGTTTCCACCACTCAGATTAGAGGCATGGGTTTAGGGTTGGGCGACTTGGATATCCGAATGCTGCCCAGGTTCTCTGTTTTGGCCCAGGTTTGGGTGCTGAAGTTACCATGGCTGACTTGCTTTTCTATTAGGTGTTCCAACCGATCGTGCATCTCTAAATTCTCAGCTTCCAGGTAGGCAACTTGCTCCTTGAGCACCTGAATGGCTGTGTCCTTTGACTGGATCACTGCTTTTGAATTCTGAAGCTGTTTTATTATTTGCCGTACTTTGCGCTGCTGGCTCGTAAGCATGTCATCCAAGTGGTGGATCTTTTCCCATAACCCAGCTATCTTCTTTCCCAGGTTAGTAGCCTTTTCCTGTTCTGCTCGGCAGTCAGCGCTCTGGCTGCGAAGTTCCTCCAGGGCTGTTTCCCCTTTCCTGACCTTCGCCATTAAGGCCTGATGCTCCGTTTCCATACCTAACAGGCGCTTCTGCAACTCTCCGATTTCTTCCTCTTTCTGCTCCGCTCTTCTCTATGAAGGGACACATTACTTTCTTCTGCATCTCTCTGGTACAGGCTGAGCATAGTCTCAAAAGCCACTCTGTCTGACTGATGCTGCTGCTCAGCCTCCTGCAGCATGGCAGGCAGGTCCCACACAGTCTTCCTCAAGCTCTCAGCATCTTCATTCATAGAGGTATCCACCTTAGGTGGGGTGCTGTACAAGGGCATGGGATTTTGGCTTTTCTAGCACCACCTGCATCTCCTGTTGATGGAAAGAATCTCCTGGATCTCTGTCAAGTTTGCTACTGATATCTTCTTGGAGCTTCTGCAGGCAGTTCCTGGCTTCATGGATGTACTGGACCTCACTCTTCAGCTGGTTACTATTCTTCTCATGGATCATCTTGTCTCCAGACTTCCCCTTCAAGTACACCTTAATGATTTCCTCATGTTCATCATTGGATTCCACCAGTTCTGAGGCCAGAGACTGACCAGTTGACCACTCAGATACCATGGCATAGGTCTTCCTGCCTGCTGTGGTCTGTCCCTCTGGGTGCACATCCACCAGGGTACACCAATTCCGAGTCCCGTTCATTTCTTTTCTGTGGGAGAGCAGCACACAGAACCAGTCCACTCTGAAGCCGGGATCCTACTACAATGCACTTGGATTTTATTCCTTCACCATACTCATTCAATCTTTATGCTTGGCAAATAATCAGAGAAGCTGAATTATAGGAAAACAAATGTGGCATCGGTACTAGAGGAAGACTCATTAACAGCCTGCGATATACAAATGATACAACCTTGCTTGCTGATAGTGAAGAGCACTTAAAATACTTGCTGATGGAGATCAAAGATCACAGACAGGGTTCAATGTGGGTTGCATCTCAATGTAAAGAAAACAAAAAACCTCACCACAGGAGCAATAAAATACATCAATATAAATGGAGACACAATTCAGTTGTCAAAGACTTCATTTACTTGGATCAACTTTTAAAGAATCAGCAGTCAAGAACTCAAAGGAAGTATTGCATTAGGAAAATCTGTTGCACAAGACCTCTTTAAAGTGTTGAATAGCAAAGGTGTCAATTTGAAAACTAATATTCACCTAACCCAGGCCATGGTATTTTCAATAAACTCATATGCATGTGAAAGTTGGATAGCAAATAAGGAAGACCATAGAAGAATTGATGCATTTGAGTTATGGTGTTGGAAGAGAATATTGAAAGTACCATGGATTGTGAAAAGAACTAATAGATCTGTGTTGGAAGAAACACAGCTAGGAGTGCTTCTTGGAAGCCATGATAGCCAGACATTGTCTTTCATAGTTCAGACATATTATCAGGAGGGACCAGTATCTAGAGAATGATATAATGTTTGGTAAAGTAGAGGGGCAGAGTGACAGCAGCAATGGGCTCCAACGATTGTGAGGTTGGCACCAAACAGCAATGTTTTCATTCTGTTGTGCACAGGGTCTCTATGAGTAAGTATTGACTGGATGTCACGTAACAACAACAATACTAAAATTTGTCCTTTTCCCTTTATGGACTTGTTTTAATTGTCCTCAACTTAAATTTGAACTTGCATATGAGCAATAAATGGTCTGTTCTAACGGATGATATTAACTGATGATATTGAGCTTCTCTGGTGTATTTGAATTATCTGTTTTCCACCTTTTGAGCCCAATATGTACATATATTCAGTCGCCTTTTATGCAGTTGAAAAAATATATTTGTAATGAATGAGCACTTGGTCTGCAAAATTTGATCATATGAACTCTGTGGTGATTTATATTACCAAGACCAGGTTGCGTTATTACTTAATTAGCTTCTTGCCAACACTCTTCTGACAGATTGTGATCACTTGTAGTTATTGTGATGTTGGAAGGTATGTTAATGGTATTTAAAATAGTAGGAGTGTCATTCATGGCAAACAGGTTTCAGCAGAGTTTACAGCTGAAGTAGACTTAGAAGAAACACCTGATCATTTATTTGTAAAAGCACAGACGTTTGAAAACATGAATAACAGCACAACATGGTAGCCATGTTAATTTTTTAATTAACTTCTGTGACCCTAATCATCCTTACTATTTTGGTGGGGCTAACAATATCTCTGGATGCAGTTTTTATTTTAACTCATCTCAAAGATTTTTTCTGCTATGTTTTATTCCTGGAATACACTTTTCCCCAGCCCACTAAATGAGTTCTCTCCCTCTGGCAAGGAATTTTGATGTCCCTGCTTCTTGTGCTTAAAACCCTGTTGAGTTTTGTTTAAATGGGCTTTTAAATATGCTGTTTCATTATCTTGTCATTTATTTATTATTTATATACTACTCTCTTCCAGAAAAATTGGAATTGGCTAAGTGATTTCCAGTAAACTTTATTTTAGAAATCTAATCTCTGTATTAGAATAAATTCATTCCCTAAGCAAGAAAAGAATATCTTGGGAGGTTATGGGGGACCAATGTTTTCAGGGACAGCATTCAAAATAAATTAGCAATGGTACAGTTACTACTTTGAAAGTATAGTGATTTGTTGTTGTTGGAAAGTGCCATCGAGTAGATTCCAAAACAAAACAACCCTGTATAGGTTTTTTTTTTTTTTCTTAAATGTTTTATTGTGAATTATGTGATAGTTTACATGGGAGAACATTAGTTTTACATTCATTCTATCATATATCGTATCATTGCCATGGTTACAATCCCCTCCACGCAATCCTTATCCCATACCCCCCAGGTCTTCAGCACACAGTCGCTCTCCCTCTCTGGATCTAAAGTCTCCAGCTGCTCCATCACTCCATGTCATCATCTCTGGCTCCATTTCAGGCATCACTGCTTCTCTGGGTAGGGTCTCACTCTCTGTTCTTCTCCCTTGATGGTCCTAGGGACCTCCGCTCCTAGACTGAAAAGTTAATCACTCCCCTGCTTGCTATAAAACGTCTACCTTTACATTTCCGACCCTCACAATCATTCCTAATAACAATTATTC
>NW_006408773.1:2192611-2196167 GCF_000296735.1 Chrysochloris asiatica | reverse complement strand
GAATCTCACGACCGCAACTTGGTTTCTCAAGCTTAATTAACATACCTTTTAGCACCTAGCCTCAAATGGAGGGAGGAAAGGGAGGATTGGGAGGATTCCCATTGTGTCAGCTGCCCAGCCCAGGTTCTTCAGGAAAAGAGACGCCTGGGTGAATGGGCTGCACCTGGAAACACTTTAGAGAGAGCATTCCTATTGTCCTTGGAACAGAGACCAGGGAGCCACCCAACTTACTTTGAATGAATTCTCTGAGGGAAGAGCTTTGCCTTGTTGGAATTTTACAGTCTTGGCTTTTAGGAAAATATTACATTTATCAAATATAACTGGACACTATGATGAAAAACAATTTCCTATTAACTGCCAGGTGGCTAGATCTGTTCCTCAGAGCCTGCAACCTGTAACACTCGGGCCTATAGGCCTCGAACTTCTGACCAGGTCTACACGGTCTGCAACAGCTATGTCACTGACTCTGGGCCCAAGAGTCCCCAGGTCTTGCAACACTGCTGACCAACCAGGTCTCTACCCAGGTTCACAGGAGTCTATTGAACATTGAAGGGCTTAGCTCACAGCTTCATTGCTGTTTTTCCCTCACTTCCTCTTATCTGTGACAAGTGTGGTCACCGGTCAGAGTGTGTATCCCCAGTGAGTCTTAGTCTCGGAAGGGGCTTTGCTCTGAGGGGACCCGACCACTTACCTTGGTGTTTCCTAGGCAAGCATGTTGCTTGTTCTTGTAGTAACAGTCAGTCTGTCTATGTTGTTTTATATTTTTCCTGTAGGTCTTTCTTTCAAGAAGTATCTTCTGCTCTTCTAGCCACTCCAGGCTTGTCTACCTGTCATTTCAAGTTGAAATTTCTCACCTCTGAAGATTCTGGATGCTGCTCAGAATTCCATCTATAGTCTTATGTATTGCAGAGGCTCTGCAGGAAACCTCCTTCACCTAAAATGGAAGCCCCATTTTAGGTATTCCAATCAGTTATAGGCAGAAGATGGACTCACAAGCTTTCTATGGTGATATTTCTGGCTATTTATTTCCTTACCCGCCAGTGTCTATTTTATAATGATATTCAAAGGAAGCAAGATTCAACAGACAGCCAGCATCTTAACATTATTTCCCCCCTTTTCCTCATCCCAAACATATCTCAACCCCTGTATACCAGAACCCTGTTGTTCCAAGGTCGTGCATAAATCATTATTTACCTCTGTCCCACTTAGCCCATGCAAATCTTCTTAGTTGTTCTCCCATCTGCTTTGGTCTTCTAGTCCCCTAACCCCTTTTTGTATATTGCCACACACACAGCACCCAAACTATCCTGTGTCTATTGCCTACCCTGTTATCCACCTTCCCCTCATTCCCATACCCCACTCCTCACATTCCAGCAACCAGCAAATAATTCCACACCCCCTTTAGTATGAATTCTTTTTCTTAGACTTTTACAATAGTGGTTCTATGCCATATTTCTCCTTTTTTGACTGACAAGTTTCACTCAACATAATGTCCTCAAGGTTTATGCATGATATGCAGTGGCTTACAGCTTCCTTGTTATCCTTCAAGGTAGCATATTATTCCACTGTGTGTATGTACCACAGTTTGTTTATCCATTCTTCAGTTGATGGGCACTTTGACTGTCTCCATCTTTTTGCTATTGTAAATAGTGCTGCTATGAACATTGATGTGTGTATAGCTACTTGTATTATAGCTCGTATTTCTTGTGGGTAAATACCAAGTAGAGGAATTGCAGGATTATAAAGTATTTCTATTTCCAGCCTTCTGAGGCAGCACCATATTACTTTTCAGAGAGGTTGTACCATTTTGCAGTCCCACCAGCAATACAGGAGTTTCCCAGTTTCTCCACATCACCACCAGCATTTATTGTCCTCTTCTTTTTTTATCTTTGCTGTTATTGCTGGTGTGAGATGATGTCTCATTGTTGTTTTGATTTGCATCTCTCTAATGGCTAGTGATTCTGAATATTTCTTCATATGTGTGTTGGCTGCCTTGATCTTCTCCTTGGTAAAGTGTCTGTTCATGTCCTGTGCCCATTTTTTTAATTTTAATTTTTTGTCTTTTTCTTGTAGAGGTGTTGTAGTTTCCTATATATTTTAGAAATGAGTCCCTTATCTGATATGTCATTGCAAAAGACTTTTTCTCATTCTGTGGGTTTCCTTTTTACTCTTCTGATGAAGGCTTTTGATGCACATAAGCTTTTAATTATTAGTATGCCCTACTCATCTATTTTGTCTACTTTTGTTTGTGTAGTTTTCAAAATGTTTGGTAGCCTGTGCATTCCCTGAATTAGTGCCCTCACGCTTGTCCCCATTTTTTCATTGATGGCCTTCATGATTCTGGGATTCACATTTAGGTCTTTAATTCATGTTGATTTGTTTTTTATATAAAGTGTGAGGTGAAGGTCTTGTTTCAATCTTTTACATATAACTTTCCAATTCTGCCAGAACCATCTTTTGAAGATACTATCACCTCCCCATGCAATACATTTAGTTTTTTTTGTCAAAAACCAGTTGGCTGTATGTAGACAAAAATGTAGTTGGGTTAATTTCCGTATTCTTGATTCTGTTTCATTGTTCTATGTATCTTTCATTGTACCAGTACTAAGTTCTTTTGACCACTGTAGCCATGTAATAAATTTTGAAGCCAGGGAGTAAGAGGCTTCCAACCTTATTTTTATTCTTAAGTAGTGCTTTGATTATCCTGGGTCTCTTTCCTTTCCATATAAACTTTGGAATTGTTTTTTCCAACTCTTTGAAGAATTGCCCTGGAATCTGGATTGGGATTGCATTATATGTGTAAATTCCTTTGGGCAGTATTGACATTTTCACAATGTTAAGTCTTCCTATCCAGAAGCATGGTAAATTCTTCCATTTTTTTAGTTCTCTTTTGGTTTCTTGTAGTAGTGTTTTGTAGTTTTCTTTGCATAAGTCCTTTGTTTCTCTGGTTATATTTACTCCTAGGTAGTTCATCCTTTTGGTGGTTATTATAAATGGTATTGCTTTCCTAATGTCCTTTTCGATGCTGTTGTTTTTGGTATAGAGGAATCGAACTGATTTTTGTATGTTGATCTTATATCCTGCCACATCGCTAAAACTTCCAATGAAGTCTAGTAGCTTATTTACTAAGTCTTTGTGGTTTTCTACGTATAGGATCGTATCATCTGCATATATAGAGAGTTTTACTTCCTCTTTGACAATTTGGATGCCTTTAATTTCCCTGTCTTGCTGTATAGCTCTTGGTAAGAATTCAAGCATACTATTGAAAAGGAGTGGTGACAAAGGACATCCTTGTCTGGTTCCTATTCACAAAGGGAAGGCTTTCAGTTTCTCTCTATTTAGAGTAATGTAAGCTGTTCGTTTTGTATATATGCTCTTAATTATGTTGAGGCATTTCCCTTCAATTCCTTTTTTGTTGAGTGTTTTTATCAGGCATGGATGTTGGATTTTTGCCAATTGGCTTTTCTGCATCAATCGATATGATCATGTGGTTCTTTTCTTTTTTCTTATTTATATAGTGGATAACATTGATTGTTTTTCTAATGTTGAACCATCC
>NW_006408773.1:2190605-2192511 GCF_000296735.1 Chrysochloris asiatica | reverse complement strand
GATTTTGTTGAGAATTTTTGCAATTATGTTCATGAGGGATATTGGCCTATAGTTTTCTTTTATAGTGATAACATTCCCTGGGTTTTGGTATGAGGGTTATGCTTGCTTCATAAAATGTGTTAAGAAGTTTTCCATCCTCCTATATCTTCTGAAATAATTTGAGTAGAATTGGTGACAGCTCTTCCCTGAATGTTTGGTAGAAATCACCTGTGAAGCCATCTGGGCCTGGACTTTTTTTGGTTGGGAGTCTTTTTATGATCTGATCAATTTCTTCTTTTATTATGGGTCTGTTCCGGGTTTTAATTCACTGTGTGTAAGTTCAAGTAGGTCGTGTTTATCCATCTCTTTTAAGTTTTCAAATTTGTTGGCGTACAACTCTTCATAGTATTCTGTTATTATCCTTTTGATTTCCTTTAGTTCCATTGTGACATCACCCATTTGGTTTCTAATGCATGTTTTTTGTGTCTTCTCCCTCTTTTCTTTTGTTAGGTTTGACAATGGTCTGTCAATTTTGGTAATCCTTCCAAAGAAGCAGCTTCTTGTCCTGTTGATTGTTTCTATAGTGTTTAGGTTTTCTATCTCTTTATTTCTGCTCTTATCTTTATAATTTCTTTTCTTTTGGTGGCTGTATATTCCCTCAGTTGTTCTTTTTTTTAATTGTTGCAGATGCTGGGGATACTTTGTGAATGAAAGACTGGCAGGAAAAATCAGACAATAATGGCAGTTTGATTGATTACTACAAGAACAAATAAGCGGTTCACCCACGATCCATGAAGGTAAGTGGTCTGGTCCTCTCAGAACAAACTCCCTTCCAATACTAAAACTCAAGGGGAATACATGTGCAGGAAAGTGTTCTGGCTGGTGACCACGTTGGTAACCAATAAGGAGAAGAGGGGGAAAAACAACAATGAATTTGGGAGCTATATCCAACTACCTGAAATAGACCCCTGTGAACCCAGGTGGAGACTTGGATAGTCAGCAGTACGGCAAGACTTGGGGAATCCTGGACCCATAGGCAGTGACATGGCCACAGACAATAATGGCAGAGGACTAGAGCAGAGAGTGAAGCATCCAGCTGATATGAAGTGAGGAGAGATACACAAGAGGACCCATACTTGCATATAGTACCTACTTGACCTGGCTTCGATGGCTGGATGATCAGAACTCGATTAGAAGAAGAAAGAAGAGAGGAAAAATAAAATAAAATAACCTGCTACAATTTGATGAACTTTACCTATACTTTTGGATGTAGTAACTCAAAAAAAGGAACAAATCTTTACAGCAAGGATCATCTCCCCCCCACCCCCTTGGTACACAGGGTTGACAGGGATGGACAATTTAGACATTGGCTACCCAAATGGCGGGGGGGGGGGGGGGGCTACAAAGGCACGAAGTGACTGGCTTACAAGCTTTCAAGAGGGAGCCTACTTCCATATGGGAGTTTCAGATGGGGCAGGGGAAGGTAGAATCTCCACTGAATGATTTCCAATCTGTTAGGACCGGGATGGCAAATGGAAATGGGGAAAAGACTCTTGTGGTACAATAGTGAATAATTGCCATCAGGACTGACTGTGAAGATTGGAAATGTAGAGATAGATGTTTTTTGACAAAAGGAGGGGAGTGATTGATTTTGCAGCCCAGAAGTGGAGGTCCCTGGGACCATCAAGTGAGAAGAGCAGATAGCGTGACCCTACCTAAAGAGGCAGTGATACCAGAGATGGACACAGAGATGATGACATGGACAGATGGAGCGCTTGGGGACACTGGACTCAAGGAGGAAGATGGTCTGTATGCTGATGGGTGGGGGAGGACCTGTGTGGTGTACCCTTTGGTTATTTGATGATGCATGGAGGGGATTGTAATCATTGCAATGAAATGAAATATGATAGGATGAATGTAAAACTGA
>NW_006408773.1:2188245-2190144 GCF_000296735.1 Chrysochloris asiatica | reverse complement strand
GTTCCTGGAGCAGCTGAGCATCCCGAACCAGGAAGAAATGGATTTCTTGCTTCTGCCACAAACTCCCCAGCTGTAAGTCTTCCAATCTATATTCCTTTATATGTGGTTCAGAGTACTTGGACCATTCCCTGAGCCTTCTTGGTCCTGTATTCTGTGTTGTTCTCAGTAGAGTTCGTCATTACACTTCCACCCGATCCGCCATCTTTTTCCGGAACCTTGTATAGGATTTTGAAGGAGCAGCTGGTAAGCTTGAAACTCAGATCTTTTGGTTAGCAGTGCAGTGCTTATAACACAGTGCCGCAATAATTATTTAGGGTATGAGAAACATTAAGATCTTAAAATTAAAGATAAAAACTTTACTGATCAGCTCTCAAAAAGACTTTACTTTATAATGTGGAAACAAAGACTCAAATAGATAAGAGATTATATCCTCACAGTTAGTTAGTGGCATCAACATTGTATTATAAGTAGTAATCATGAAGAAAAAAAGGGTTCATTTCTCTCAGCTACCAATGATTAAACAAAGAGACTACAAAAAGTTTGTGGAAAAATGAAATTAAAAGATAATGGATGCGAGAAGCAGGACTTGATGGAAGATCAGGGAGAAATGCATTGTGGATCTCTGTCAGCAATAACAAAGAATACCAGATGATGCATGTTCAGGGGACAATCCCAGAATTCTGAACCACATATAGAGGAATATTTAGAAAGTTTGAAGTCTTACAGCCATTGGAAATTGTAACATAAGCAACAAATCTAATGCTTTCAGGAATCTACCAGATCACCAGCTCCTGGGGCAGCCATCTTGGGCAAGACCAAGCGAGGGGAACATCAGAGCAGTAATGGATGCCTGACCAATCCTCATAGATAAAGGCGTGGACATTCTTTTTGTTGTCGTTGTTTCTGTTCTTTGGTCTCTTGCTGTCTGCACACCTCCATTCTAGTGACAAGAAATGGTGCCTGAGATAGAGGACACCCTCCTACCCCCCTGCCCCCCAGAAAGTTCTACTACACATGTACACAGATGTGCTCAAAATTGAAAGAGAAAGGCCCAGCTGAAAACCAAATGGCAGCACAATGGCCACAGCTGGCCCTGAACTGTTTATCACTAGGGAAAAGGCCTGAACAGAGGTTGTGGAGTGGGAAAGACACAGACTAAAAAGTAAGCAGGCCAAAAATTAAATCCTCAGTTACATCATAACAACTAACAGTGGTATATTGAAATTTCTCAGGCGGCCTTGAAGGCAAGAAGACAAGAGAGAGACATTAGTCATATTCATATTTGGCTACAGAAATTTTTTCTCAATCTACTCTTTTTTTTTTTTTTTTTTCAATTATCGACTACAGTATGTAATATGACATTTTTGCTATTGCTGTTTTGTTTTTTGTTCCCCTCTTTACCCTTATGGGGCTCTTTATATCCCTATATTACCCAAAAAGAGACCATAATTGTGTTCATTTAGTCAAACTACAATCACACCCAATAAAATTTTTCCATCAGGCAAGAACCAATATCAGCTGCCATACACCAGGTAGTAATAAGAAGAGTGAAATGGGAAGCCCATCTTCTGATCATATCTGCCTGGAGGCAATCAGAAAGCATAACAAAATAGCATCATACATTCATCTACGTGTTGAGGTCACAGCTAATTACTGAATATACTGAAAAAACAGATGACCATATCTGGACATGTCCAGAAACAAGATAAAGTGATTGAGACAAATGAACCAGAGGAGGGAAGGCTTTGGAAACTCCTGAAAAGGAATTCATTAAAAAGATAATAAAATTTATTAAAACACTTTACAGAGGTGTTGAGAAAAATAAGGAAGAAGTCAGGAAAGTGATAACAATCAAATAAGATAGATACAGCACTGGAAACAATTCAAAATCTACAGAAA
>NW_006408773.1:2167572-2178479 GCF_000296735.1 Chrysochloris asiatica | reverse complement strand
ATTGTAATGAAACAAGGTGTATGATCTGTTGAATGTAAAAATGACGATCTGCCCTGTAAACTTTCACTCAATTCACAATATAAAAACTAAAAAAAAAAAAAAGAAAGAAAGAAGTACAAAAACAGAAAATAAAAATTGCTGCCTGGGGTGTGGAAAGACTGGAGCCCTCATCAGAGATGAAGGGACTATATACGGTCCAACCACTGTGGGAAACCATAAAACTGGAATTAGAAACATCAGAGGATCCAGTTATCCTACTATTATGTATATAACCTAGATAAATAAGATAAATAACAGCTGTGGCACGAACAGATATATGCATTCTTATGGTTATTGCAACATTATTCAAAATAGCAAAACAATGGAAGCAACCTAAGTGCTCATCAATAGAAGAATGTAGAAACAAACTATGTTACATACACACAAAGGTATACTATGACATGAGGAACCTGCAAATCACCTCATAGAATGAATGATCCTAGAGGAGATTATGCAGAGAGAAATTAGTCCAGAAAGAAGAAAAAAATGAGACCACTACAATAAAAAGTCAAGAAAACAATGCTTACAAAAAGAAACATTCTTTAAAGTTTTCCAGGGGGAGGAAAGGAAAGGATAATAAACCACTAATTAGACTGTTGTTGTTCTTGTTACGTGCCCTCAAATTATTTCCAACTAACTCATAGAAACCCTGTACAGGACTCCCAAGGAGCGACTGGTGGGTTTGAGCCACCAACCTGGAGGTTAGCAGTCCAGTGCTTATCCTATAGTGCCACACCAAACAGTAGACATGAATTAACTTGGTGAATAGAAAGACAAAACACAATATGGGGGAGGTCAGCACTACAGGACCAAGGCAAAGGGAGACACTGGGAGGTATGCAAGAGTAAAAGAAAAGAAAACAAAACAAAACAAAACAAACAGGAAGATATTGGATGTAATGAAACAATTAGTGTAAAGCTGATGTTTCTCCATGTAAACTAATCACTCAATTCACAATAAAAATTAAAAATTGGAAAAAAGGAACAACCAAAAAAAACCAAACAAACAAAAACCCATGGGGGGGAGGAGAAGACAATGGAATGTTTCCACATAGTTTGAAACTATAGTTTAATGACTATTATATATTTATTATATATTATATATTTAATGACTATAGTTTAATGACTATGGCATTTTCTGTTGTCAGCATACCATATTTTGAGACAAAATATCTAGAAATAAAACAACTCTGAAATGCTAAGTTCATATACTTAAAGAATAGTTCTAATCCCTGACATCACTATGATAAAACAGGGGTTTGTGCAAAACAACTGTATAGAAACCATCATTGTGAAGCAATGACCAATATCATGCTGTAATCTTTGAAAAGGTTCTTAAGGCACTGTTTCCTTTAGGAAGAACTCATGTGAATCAAATGGTCAGAAAGCAGCTTTTGGATCCTTATTAACTTATAGAATTTGTCTCAAGTACAAATGTATTTTTCTCCATTTTTAGAATTGATTTACTCCTGACCAATAGATAGAATATATACTATTACTGTGACATACAATTACTGATGGGTAAAGATAGACATACTCACACCCTTTTCTATTCTATGTGTTGTATACTCTTGCCTTCATATTAATGATGAAAGATGCCTGTCTGCCATTGCAAAGTCCTAGAGACAATGAACTATTTATTTTACTCATTCATTCAATAAACATTTTTCAACATCTATTGTGTTTCAAATTTCAAATATCTATAATTGGGTCAAGATGAGCTCTCTAAAAGCAATACATGGAGTATTGGTGTGGTGCTGGGGGTTAATGCAATACTATCCATAGTTTGTTATGATCCACAAAGTTAAATGCCTTTGCACAATCAATAAAGGACAAGTAAACATCTTTCTGTTATTCTCTGCTTTTAGCCAATATGCATCTGATGTCACCAATAATATCTCTCATTCCATTTTCTCTTCTAAATACAGCTTGTATTTCTGGCATCTCCCTGTCTATGTACTGCATAGTTTTTGAATTATCTTAAGCAAAATTTTACTTGCATGTGATATTAATTAGATTGTTTAATTATTTCTGCATTCTTTTGGGTCACCATTTTAGGAATCATCACAAATATAGATGTCGTTCAATTGGTTGGCCTTGTAGCGTTCTTCCAAGTTTCTTAGAATAAATGAGTGAGCACCTCCAGTAAAGAACAATTCATTGCACTGACAAGAAACCTGTGCATAGACCAAGAGAAAGTCGTTCAAACAGAACAAGTGGGTACTGAGTGGTTTTAAATCAGGAGAGTTGTGTGCCTGGACTGTATTCTTTTACTGTACTTATTCATTATTTAACTTGTATGCTGAGCAAAATAATCCAAGAAACTGGATTCTATGTAGAAAAATGCAACATAAGGTTTGGAGGAAGACTCATTAATGACCTATGATATTCAGATAACACATCCTTGCTTGCTGGAAGAAAAGAGGACTTAAAATACTTCCTGATGAAGATTGAAGACAACTGTCTTCAGTATGGATTTCTCCTCAAAGTAAAGAAGATGAAATTTTTCGTGAATGGAGAAAAAAATTAAAGTTGTCAAAGATTTCACTCAGCTTGGATCCACAATCAATTTGTATTCAAGAAATCAAAACATGCATTGTATTAAGCAAATATGTTTCAAAAGATCTCTTGTTCCAAGTCCTCATCTGAATCCACCTTGAGCCTCTGGCAGTTCCCTGTCAATATACTATTGCGGTGTCTTTTTGTTTTGTTTTGTTTTTTTGCAGTGGTTTTTTAAATTATCTTTTGAAAAATTTTATTTGAATGTGGTATTAATGATACTGTTCAATGATTTACATAATCTGTTGGGTCACTTGTCTTTGGAATAGGAACAAACATGGATCTCTTCCAATCAATTGGCGTAGATGAGTGAGTGTGTTCAGTGATGCATTAGTTTGTTGAAAGATTTCAAATTATATTTCATCAAGTCCAGGACCCTTCTTCTTTGCCAGTGTCTTCAGTGCACCTTGGATGTCTCCCTTTAGTATCATTGGCTCTTGATCATATCCTATATATTGAGAAGGTTGAACATCATCCATTTAATTTTAGTACAGTGATTGTGTATTTCTTCCATCTTCTTTTGATGCTTACTGCATCATTCAATGTTTTGCCACATAATCCTTCAGTATTGTGAGTTGAGGTTTGAAGTTTTTCTTCATTTCTTTTAACTTGAGAACTCAAGAGTATTCTTACCTTTTGGTGTTCTTTGCATATTTCATTATAATACTTGACTTTGTCTTCTTGAAATGCCCTTTGAAAATTTCTATTCAGCTCTTTTATGTGCTCATTTCTTCCATTCGTTTTAGCACCTCTATGCTGGAGTGCAAGTTTCAGAGTCTTCTGACATCCATTTAGGACTTTTCCTTCTTTCTTGTCTTCTTAATGATCTTTTGCTTTCTTCTTGTATGATGGAATCCCACAGCTCTTCTGGTCTTCAGTCATTAGTGTCTAGCACATCATATCTGTTCTTCAGATGATCTCTAAATGCAGGTGGGATATGTTCAAGATCAAATTTTGGCTCTCATGGATGTGTTTCAATTTTCTTTAGCGTCAGGCTGGACTTATATATTAGCAACTGATGGTATGTTCCACAGTCTGTCTGTGGTCTTCTTTTGCTTAGGATATAAAGATTTTCCACCATCTCGTCCCACAGATGTAGTCAGTTTGATTTCTGTGTATTCCATTTGATGAGGTCCACATGTATAGTTATTTTTTATGTCATTTAAAATAGGACTTTCCAGTGAACAAGTTTTTGCTTTTGTAAATTCTAACCTGGGTTCTCCAGCATCATTGCTATTAAGACCATATTTTCCAATGACTCTTCCATTTTCTTTTTTTCCAGGATTTGCATTCCAATCGCCAGTAATTATAACTACATCTTGATTTTATTTTTGATCAATTTCAGACTAAAAAAGTTGGTTGTTGTTGTTGTTGTCAGGTGCCATCGAGTCGGAACCGACTTATAGCGACCCCATGCGCAGCAGAACAAAACAATGTCCGATCCTGGGCCAACCTCACTACTGCTGCCACACTTGAGTCCATCAATGATGCCACCTGGCCAATCCATCTCATTAGAGGTCTTCCTCTTTTTTTCTGACCCTCCACCTTACCCAACATGACATCCTTCTCCAATGATTGTTTCCTCCGGACAATATGTCCAAAGTATGAGAGATGAAGCTTAGCCATCCTGGCCTCCAAGGAGCACTCTAGCTGCACTTCTTCCAAAACAGATCTGTTGGTTCTTTTGGAAGTCCATGGCACTTTCAGTATTCTCCTCCAACACCACAACTCAAAGGCATCAATTCTTCTGTGATCTTCCTTATTCACTGTCCAGCTTTTGCATCCATATGAGGCTATTGAAAACACAATGGCCTGGGTCAGGGGCACCTTAGTCCTCAAGCTGACATCTCTGTTCTTCAATACTTTAAATAGTTCCTGTGCAGCAGATTTGCCCAGTGCAATACGTCGTCTGATCTCTTGACTGATGCTTCCACAAGTGTTGATAGTTGATCCAAGAAGAATGAAGTCCTTGACAACTTCAATCTTTTCTCCATGATAAGAATGTTGTTTATTGGTCCAGTGGTGAGGATTTTTGTTTGCTTGACATTGAGATGTAATTCCTTAATTTCATCATTACTGACTTCAGTTGTTGGTTTATAAATTTAAATACTAAAGGTTTTAGTTGGTCTTCCATGTAAGCCTATGGATATTATCCTGTCACAGACAACATTATATGTCAAGATAGATATTGAAATGTTCTTGGTTATTAATATGTCACCATACCTCTTCAATTTGTCATTCTTGACATAGTAAACCATAAGACTGTCAGATTCAAAATGGCCAATTTCAGTCCATTACATCTCACCTCACTAAAGCCTAAGATATCAATCCTTATGGGCTCAATTTCATTTTTGACAGCTTCGAATTTTCCTAGATTCATATTTCATACATTCCATGTTCCAATTATTGATGGATGTTTGCATCTATATTTCCTTATTTGTGGAAAAAGGTCGCAAAAGTTTATTCCATTTGATTCATCACAATCAGCTCTACTTTGAGGAGGTAAAACTTTCCCTGTTATATTTTGAGTGTTGTGCAAATTGAGGGGCTCATTTTATGGCACTATATCTGACAATATTCTGATGCTCTTCATCATGTTTCAATATTCAATATTTTGGTTCTGACAGTGTCCCACTGCTGGTCATAAGGCTTTCAGTGGCTAAACATTCAGAAGTAGTCTGCCTCTCTTCAGAAGTAGTCCTCCTTTTCTTCTTCCTAGTCTGTCTTAGTCTGGAAGCTCAGCTGAAACCTGTCCACCATGGGTATATCCTACTAGTATTTAAAATCCTGGTGGCATAGCTTCCAGCACCACAGCAACATGTAAGCTACAACAGTACAACACACTGACAGATGATTGGTAAAATATATACAGTAAATATATGTAATTCTCCAAACAGTATGCTTTGAATATAGTAGAAGATTATGTTTGATGCAAGATTCAATGATATACTTGGTATGATCTCCAAAAGGCCTGAAAAAAGAGAATCCAGGTTATCAATTCCTGCTTCCCAATATGATCCCATGATAGCTCATTACAGAGCTATACAGTTTATGTACTGTATAATTGGTTCACTTCAGTGACACAAATGTTGGTGATGGTGATTTTTTTTTTTACCATCATTAGATAAATAAAAGCCTGTTTTTCTATGCCTATTGAAAACCTACCTCAAATGAATTAAAGCATAAATACCTTGCTTGAGCTTAATAACATAATTATTACTGAAAACTTTGTTTTTAAAGTAGAACTTCATAATATTAAGTTGGATAAAACTTTAGAAGTAGTTAAGACTAGTCTTATTGTAATATACAGTTTCTGAATTTGTTAATGCTTCTCTGAACAGCTCCTCTGAACAGTGGTAAGGGTGTGAAGCTGTAAAAATTTAAGAATGTTATCATTACTTTTAATAAGTAAATTCTAATCTGGGAGGCTAAGTGCAAACTTTTCTTTGATATATATTGCAACTGATGCTGTAGTGGAAGGCCACAATCTTCTCTCAAATATGCATGCTTAATTTCCCCTGAAAATAAGAGTTTTGCTTGAGTGATTACAGAATGTGGAACACTGATTACTTCCTACTTGAATATACAGTTTTTAACTTGGTTCACAAGATTCTGAAATTAATCATTTCTCTTGGGTTGTATTTTTCCCTGTAAGTTTACCACTTTGTGGAGATTATTACTTATACTTCTAACTAATTTTTTAAAATATGGTAAGCACTGCACTGTTAAGCACAAAATAGGTGATTGAAGCACTCTAGTCACTCATTGGAAACCCTTATATAGGGTTACTATGAATCAGAACCGACCGGAGGGCACTTAACAACTACAGTTTAACCTTAAGAATCCCTGGTGATACAATGGTTAACTTTCCAGGATACTAACTTACAGGTTAGTGGTTTCAAACACAGCAGATACTCCCTTGGAGAGAAAAGTGGCAGTCTGGTTCCCCATAGTTTTCTAGCCTTGGAAAACTTACCAAGTTCTATAAAGTCGCTGTAAGTTGTAACTGACTTGATAGAAATAGGTTTGGTTTGGATTACTTTGGTAATCCTCAAAGTATTAAGAAATGCACCATTTATGTTGTCTTGGAGGTCAGTATTAGTTCATAGCAAACCAAACCCATTGTCATCAAGCAGATTCTGATTCAGTGACCAAATAGGATAATGCAGAAGTGCTCATTAGGGTTTTTGAGTCTGTAAATAAGTAAGAAAACATACTGCTTCATCTTTCTCCTAAGGAAATACAGGTGGCCTCTAACAGCTATAATTTTGGTGAGCAGCTCATCACTTAACCACACCCCCAAACACAATGCTACTGAATTGTTCTGACGCACAGCGACCCCTATATAGTTGTTTTTGTTGCTAGGTGTCATTGATTTGGTTGGGTGCATAGCGACCTTATGCACAGCAGAACAAAATGCTGCCCGATCCTGGGCCAACCACACAATTGTTGCCAAGGTTGAGTCCACCGATGCTGTGACTTGGCCAATCCATCTTGTTGGGGGGTCTTCCTTTTTTTCTTCTGATCCTCCACCTTACCAAACATGATATCCTTCTCCAGCCACTGGTCCCTCCTGACAATATGTCTGAAATATGAGAGACGAAGTATTATTGGCTCTTGATCATGTGCTACCTCTTGAAACAGTTGAACATTAACCATTTCTTTTTGGTACAGTGACTGTGTATCCCTTCCATCTTCTCTTGATGCTTTTAGCATCATTCAATAATTTGCCCAGAAAATCCTTCAGTAACAAAAGTTGAGGAATTAATTTTTTTCTTCAGTTCCCCCAGCTTGAGAAATGCTGAGCGTATTCTTTCTTTTTGGTTTTCTAGCTCCAGATCTTTGCACATTTTGTTGTAATATTTGGCTTTATCTTCTTAAGCTGATCTTTAAAATTTTCTGTTCAGCTTTGTGCCTCCTCATTTCTTCCATTTGCCTTAGCATCTCTGTGCTGGAGAGCAAGTTTCAGTGTCTGTTCTGACATCCATTTTGACCTTTTCTTTCTTTCTTGTCTTCTTAATGACTTTTTGCTTTCTTCATATATGATGTTCTTGATGTCATCCCACAACTCTTCTGGTCTTCTGTCTTTAGTGTTTAATGCATCTAATCTGTTCTTCAGATGATCTCTAAATTCAGGTGAGATATATTCAAGGTAATATTTTGGCTCTCATGGACTTATTTTCATTTTCTTCAGCTTCAGTTTGAATTTGGATATGAGTAATTGATGGTCTGTTCCACAATCCGCCCCTGGCCTTGTTTGCACTATGATATGGAGCTTTTCCATCATCTCTTTCCACAGATGTAGTCAATTTGATTTATTTGTTGTCCATCTGGTGAGGTCCATGTGTATAGTCATCTCTTATGCTTGTCTAAAGAAGATTTTTGAAATGAACAAATCATTGATTTTGCAGAATTCTATCATGCGATCTCCTGCATCATTTCTATCACCAAGGCCATATTTTCCAACTTCTGATCCTTCCTCTTTGCTCCTAACCTTTGCATTCCAATCACCAGTAATGATGAATACATCTTGATTGCATGTTTGATCGATTTCAGATTGAAGATGTTGATAGAATTCTTCTATTTTGTCCTTACTGGCTTTAGTGGTTGGTGCATAAATTTGAATAATAGTGGTATTTATTGGGCTTTCTTGCAGGTGCATGGATATTATCCTATCACAAACAGCGTTGGACCTCATGACTGATCTGGATATGTTCTTTTTGACAATTAATGCAACACCATTCCTCTTTAATTTGTCATTCCTGGCATAGCAAACCATGTGGTTGTCAGATTCAAAATGGCTAGTACCAGTCCATTTCAGCTCACTAATGCCGAAGATATCGATGTTTATGCATTCCATTTCATTTTTGACAACTTCCAGTTTTCCCCGATTCATAGTTCTTACATTCTATGTTCTAATTTTCAATATATATTTACAACTGTTTCTCTTCATTTTGAGTTGTGCCTCATCAGCAAATGTAGGTCCCACAGGCTTTTCTCCCATGGGCTTTACTCCATTCATGTCATTATGGGCAACTCTACTTTGAGGAGTCAGCTCTTCCCCAGTCGCATTTTGATTGTCTTCCAACCTGAGTGGCTCTTTTTCTGGCAATATGTCTGATAGTGTTTCTATGGTATTCATAAAGTTTTCAGTGACTAAATATTCGGAAGTAGTCCATCACTCCTTCTTCCTATTCTGTCTTTGTCTGGAAGCTCATCTGAAACTTGTCCACAATGGGTGACCCTGCTAGTATTTAAAATACAGCTTTCAACCCTAAGAAGAAAGAAGAGGGAAAAAATTGTATCATCTGATACAATTCGATAAACATGACCTACACCTATGAATGCAGTAGCTCAAAAGAGGAAACAAGTCCTTGCTGCAAGAACTATACCCACCCCCTCCACACAAAGGGTAGACAGGGATGGGCAACTTGGACATTGGGTACCCAAAATAGGGGGAGGGATACAAAGGCAAGACATGACTGGCTTACAAGCTTTCAAGAGGGAACCTAGATCCAGAGGGCGTGGAGGAAGGTAGAGTCTCCAGTGAGTGGTGTCCAGCCTGTCCAGGAAGGGCTGATGAAACGAAATATAGATGGGTCTCTTGTGATGAAGGAGCTCTGGTAGCGTAGTTGTTACGAATCAGGCTGCGAACCTCAAGGTTAGCAGTTCGAAACTACCAGCTGCTCCGCGGGAGAAAGATGAGGCTTTCTGCTCCCGTAAAGATTTACAGCCTCGGAAACCCTGTACAGGGTCGCTATGAGTCGGAATCGACTCCACGGCACATAACAACAACAACAACTTGTGATGCAATGGTGAATAATTGTTATCAGGACTGATTGTGAGAGTTGGAAATCTAAAGATGGACATTTTGTAACAAAGAGGGGAGTGATTAATTTATCAGTCTAGGAGCGGAGGACCCTGGGACCATCAATGGAGAAGAGCGAAGAGCAGAATCCTACCCAGAGAGTCAGTGAGGCCTGGGATGGAGGCAGAGAAGACAACGTCAAGAGATGGTTATGCTGGGGGCTCGGGATCAGGAGATGGAAAGGGGCTGAGGACTGTGGTGGGGTGGGGTGCAGGTTTACAGGGTACACCCCTTGGTTGGGTGAGGATGCATGGACAGGATGATAACTATGCCAATGAAATGATGGATGATGGAATGAATGTAAAGCTGATGTTCTCCCATGTAGACTATCATACAATTCACAAAAAAACATTAAAAAAAAATAATAATAAAATACAGAAATACCCTATATACCTTTCACCCAGTCTCCCATAATGTTAATATCTTGAAAAACTATAATACAATATTACAACCAAAAAATAAAAATAAAATAAAATAAAATGTACATAGAGAAAAAAATAAAATAAAATAAAATACAGCTTTCAGAATCACAGCCACTCACAAGCCACCATAGTACGACAAACTGACAGAAGAGTGGTGGACCCCTATATAAAATTGAGTATCATTGCTTCTTAAGGTTTCTGAAACTGTAGGTCTCTATGGTTGTAGAAAGCCTCATCTTTTTTCCTGTAGAAGAGCTATTTAGCTTGAATCACTGGACTTGCAGTTAGTAGCCCAATGTCTCTAGGGAGAAGCAATTTTCTCTAACTCAGAATATCCCCAAGTTGCTTCTTTTCTTATATAGAGCTGATAATTTCTTTGGGGGAACTTTAGCTAACTAAAAAAATGGGTGGGACAAACAAAAACAGCTGTTCATGATTTTCCTGGCCCTAAGATTTCACTTTTGTTTGTTTCCTATTTATGCAGCCTGTTCTTTGATGTTTTGGTTTTATTTTGAAGTGTTTCAGAGAGCCCTATCAGACCATGGCTAATCTTTCATGGGCAATTCATTCTCACTTAAGTAAGTAGATGCTCATTGATTGGTTATGTTGGGGCAATTTACCTAGGTTTTATTGCTGTTGTTGTTGTTTTTAAGTGCCATCGAGTTGAATCCGATCCATAGCAACACTGTATAGGATTTCTGAGGAAGAGCTGGTGAGCTTGAACTGCCGACCTTTCAGTTCAAATGGCTTTGCTGTCTGGCGCATTAACCCATAGCGCCACATCAGTACCACAGAGAGGAATAATTTAGATAAACTAATGAAATTGCCAATTAAAAATTATCCACTCCTCACTTATGGACATGATTAGGTTCCAAAGATTAGGTTGTTATGTGAAAATCGGCATTATAGGAAAATGAAGGATGACCAAATTAGATCACAAAATGGAGGTTGACTACATCATTACATAACTTTCAAATTTCATCATTATTTTGCCGCTAAAGTTAAGCCTATATACTATAT
>NW_006408773.1:2160816-2167472 GCF_000296735.1 Chrysochloris asiatica | reverse complement strand
CAAGCCCTACCCCTAGCCAAAGCCAAACTGCTACCTCTAACCCTAATATTACGTCTATTGTAATCATAACTCTAACAAAACAAAACAAAGCTAAAAAAGAGATAATAAATAAGTGATATATAGGTGGACTCAGAGGAGCCCTGGTGGTGCAGTAGATTATGCATTATGCTTCTAATAGCAAGGTTAGCAGCACAAATCCACCAGCGGTTCCACAGGATAGTGATGAAGCAGTTTACTCCTGTATAGATTTTCAGTCTCAGAAACCCAAAACAGCAGTTCTACTGGATGGCAGAATTGCTTCTATGGCATGGACTTTTGTTTGTTTGTTTGTTTATTATTGATGTGTTCAACAAAGCTCCACATACTGTGGCTCCTTGTTACCTCTTGGATCACAACTCTCACTACTCTGCATTTTTCACTTTGTTCCAGACACATTAAGTTGCTTTTGACTCTTCATCCTTTGCCCTAGCTCTTCTGTTTCTCTAGAATGATCTTTCGCCAGACCTTCCCATGACTGGATTCTTTATTTTGTTCCATTCTCAGCTTTTATTTCACTTCTTTAGATAGGTCATTTCTGACAACCCTGTTTAAATGAACTTCAATTTTCAAAATATTCTCTTTATATAATCTGCTCTCCTTTCCTTTATAGAATTTATTGACTATGTACTCTAAAGTATGATCCGTATCTATAATTATTACTATTTATGACTAGTAGAATATAAGTTTTATATGGGCATGAATGTTACCTAACTTCTTCATTCTACCACCTAAACATTGCCTCAGTGTCAAGGACATGGCATGTGCTCAGCAAATACTTTGGAATGAATGAATGAGATAGTAATTGAAAACAGGTTACCTTTTTGGCATTGTCCCAAATTTTGAGACTTAGGCAGAGAATGTTGTTGTTAATTGATTTGGAGTTGATTCCAACTCATAGCAATCCTGTGTAAGGTATCTGAGTTTTTAAAATCTAATACCTGCAAGATTTCTACTTTTGTAGAAGTTACATATATTGAGAAGTTTTGCAAATATTCAGGTGAGAAATCATGAGAAACTAGGATAGTGGTAGTGCAAATGGCAAAGAAGAGTTAGACTGAAAATTAATTTAATAGATGGAATAAATCTCTAGCATATTTGGGAGCATGGTGGCTCTGTAGAATAAGCCCTAGACTTTGAGCCACAAGGTCAGTGGTTTGAGCCCATCAGCTATACAGTAGAAGAAACATGAAGTTTTCTGCCTTTGCAAAGATTTACAACCTTGGAACCCCAATACAGGATTGCTATGAGTTGTAAATGACTTATTGACACTTAACAACAACAAGTCTCTGTTTACACTAACATCAAGGTCAGCAGTTCAAAACTACCAGCCATTCCACAGGAGAAGAAAAGGCTTTCAGCTCCCATAAAGGTTTACAGTCTCAGAAACCCTATTCAAGGTCACTATGAGTTGAAATCAACTCTACAGCACACCACTACCACTACCACCACCACCATGACAGATCGTTGTCATCAGAGTCAGGCCAAAGTTTCTACTGAGTTGAAAATTTTCTAACATCCTTTTCTATGCTTATCTTATTTCCTGAATTTGTTCTTCTTTTTCTTCAAGAACTCAGTTACTATCTTCCTTAATTTCTTAGCTTTATCTGATAAAGACCACTTGCTGGTTTAATTAACCCATATTAGATGTCCCAGTCAAAATTTCTAATTCCTGGGACTCCAGGTTTCAGGTAGTCATAAAATGTTTGTTTTAGAATGGTCTTATAACCTGAGCACAATTAATGTTCTCGTCTTTTCCAACTCAGCTTAGTGATTTCAACCACATCCCAGATGTTTTCATTCAGGGATTTCTGCCCTATATACATTTTAATCAGAGTCCTGGTGTGGCACTATGGATTAATGCACTGGCCTTCAAGGCTGGTTTGAAGCACAAGGTAGGAGATTCAAGCTTACCAGCTGCTCCTTGGAACCCTATGCAGGTCCCTATGAGTAGGAACCAACTCGATGGCACTTAACAGCAAACAATATATATATATTAATATGAGTATATGAATATAGAGTTTTTAGCATGATATCTGATCTTTATAATAATCTATTAAGTGGTCCATATGAAGGGCTAAACAAAATCTGGAAAGAATTCATGTCCTAAGCAATTCTTCTCTAATATAGTTTTGTTTGGTGTGGCACTGTGGATTAGTGTACTGAACTGCAAGGTTGGTTTGAACCACAAAGTTGGCAGTTCAAACTGACCAACTACTTCTCAGAAACCCTATACAGGGTCAGAACCAACTCAAGGACACTTAATAACAACAACAACAACAACATACACTTTAATCAATGGGGTGCTGTAGGATAAACATTGGAATGCTAATGACAAAGTGGGTGCTTCAAACTCATGATACAGTCCTCAGAAATTCTATACAGAATCACTGAGTCAGAACTGACTTACTTAACAGCAACAATAACAACATTCTTACCCATGTAATTTTGACACAGATTATTAAACAGCCTAACTGGTAGCGTAGTGGTTACGAATCGGGCTGCGAACCGGAAGGTCAGCAGTTCGAAACTACCAGCTGCTCCGCGGGAGAAAGATGAGGCGATCTGCTCCCGTAAAGATTTAGAGCCTCGGAAACCCTATTCAGGGTCGCTATGGGTCGAAACCGACTCGACAGCACTTAACAACAACAACAATGGGTCGAAACCGACTCGACAGCACTTAACAACAACAACAACAACCATCAGAAGAGTGAGTTTATCCTCCTCACAATGTAGCTTTGTAGTCCTTCTACCATTTATTATTGATGCATTGCAATGTTAAGGCATACATTGATATTGAAATGTAATTCTCTCATTTATTTCTAGGTCAGGCTTTGGTGAGCATCTAGATTGTTTTGTGTGTTCTTTTTCCTAATTGTTGACTGATGTTTTCAGATTTGAAACACTTGTTGTTGTTAGGTGCCATCAAGTCGATACTGACTCATAGCGACCTTATGCACAGCAGAATGAAACACTGCCCAATCCTGGGCCAACCTCACTACTGTTGCCACGCTTGAGTCCATTGATGCTGCCACTTGGCCAATTCATCTCTCAGGGGGTCTTCCTCTTTTTCATTGACCCTGTACCTTACCAAACATGATATCCTTCTCCAGCGACTGGTCCCTTCTGACAATATGTCTGAAGTATGAGAGATAAAGTTTGGCTATCCTGGCCTCCAAGGAGCACTCTGGCTGCACTTTTTCGAAAACTGATCTATTGGTTCTTTTGGCAGCCCATGGCACTTTCGATATTCTCCTCCAACACCATAACTCAAAAGCATCAATTCTTCTACAGTCTTCCTTATTTACGGTTCAGCTTTCACATGCCTATTAGGTTATTGAAAACACCGTTGTTTGGGTCAGGCTGCCTATATTTCTCCAATTAATTAGGCCAGGCCCACAAGCATTCAATCTATGAGGATAAGTCAAAAAGCATTGGTATATAATCATAGAAAAGTTTATTCAACAAAAATATCAAAATGTGGAGCCATTATTTCACAACATATTCTCCATCTAGGTCTACACACTTACGAAGGCAGTGTTTCCATCTCTCTAACCCATGCCTAAATAATTCTATATAATTCTATTCACACAACACTAAATTGGCAGTTTGGGCATCCTAGTCATCCGAGTCATGTTCCTTTTCAATGTTATTGAGTTTGGGGAACAAAAAGGAGTCTTACAGTACAAGATCAGGGAAGAAGGATGGAAGGGATAAAGTTTCCTTGTGAAATTAGTTACCCTTGAAGAATGAGCAGGTACATTTTCATGATTGAAAAATAAATTATCGGCTCAAGTTTCCTAGCTTTTTCCTCGCCAATACAGTTTTCAGTTCTCTTAAAACTTCTTTATATTAAGCTCCTCTGACTTAAAAAAAAAAAAAAAAATTATCAAGAGAAGTCCCAAAGAACAGTCACCATAGCCTTCTGTGCTGACCTTTCTGCCTCTGGTAGAACAGTGGTTACGAATAGGGCTGCTAACCTCAGGGTCAGAAGTTCAAAACTACCAGCTGTTCCACAGAGAAAGATGAGGTTTTCTGCTCCTGTAAAGATTTACAGCCTCAGAAACCCTGAATAGGGTCGCTACAAGTCGGAACCAACTCCATGGCACACAACAACAACAACAACAACCAGTTCCTCTCAGAAGCTACTGTTTGACTGGACAATTTTTTAAAAGGAACTCTAATAAGATTAAGACATGTGTATTACTTAAAGCACCTGCGCGTATATGACTGGAACCCTAGTAGTAATACTTCTTGACTTAACACCTGTGTGGTCCGTATGTTATTCTATCTTAAAAAGGAGAAGCTATATAAAAGTACCATGGACTGCCAGATGAACAAACAAATCTGCATTATAAGAGGTACAGTCAGAATGCTCCTTAGAAGCAAAGATGGCCAGACTTCAACTCTGATACTTCAGACATTATAAGAAGGGACCAGTCCTTGGAGAAGGATGTCATGTTAGATAAAGTGGAGGGTCAGTAAAAACAGGAAGATGCCCCGATGAGATGGATTGGCACAGTGGCAGCAGCAATGGGATGTAGCTCAACAATGATTTCGAGGATGGTGCAGGATCAGGCAGTATTTCATTCGGTTGTACATGGGTCACTATGAGTTGGAAATGACTTGATGGCACCTAACAACAACATAGTTCATATACTGAATGTCTTTGAATGATTCATGACTGAATGTGTATAAACATAGGTATAACTGAAGAGCATTTGATGAAAACTAAACCAATCTGTAAATTACAAATAGCTGTACTATAAGGTTACAGGGACTATGCTACATTTAAGTAAATATGTGAATCCTAAGATTATAACAATAGTTTCATTCTTTGAAACTTATTATTTTAAACACCAATAAAAGCTAAATGAGATTTTAGAAACCCTAACTGGGAACATTAATTTTCTAGTTTCCCTTTGAGGACATATACATTTCTGATTGCATATAATGTTTATATAAAATACACACAAAAAATTCCTAAAGGGTTTGAAAATCGAGTACATTTTAGAGATATAAAAATTGATAGAATTAAAAAGAAAATGTAATTTATTTAAAAAAAAAAAGTGTCAAGAATAAAAATATACAGAATGAAGAACTTTAGAGTGGCATAAGCAAATTAAAGTGTCCCCAGACAAATGAATCTGTGAAAACAAAATAGCTAAGGTATCTCTAAATATGTTGCTGTTGTTATGTGCCGTGGAGTCGGTTCCGACTCATAGCGACCCTGACCAGAGTTTCCGAGGCTGTAAATCTTTACGGGAGCAGAAAGCCTCATCTTTCTCCCATGGGACAGCTGGTAGTTTCGAACTACTAACCTTGCGGCTCGTAGACCGATTTGTAACCACTATGCTACCAGAGCTCCTTATGAGAAAGATGAGGCTTTCTCATGGGACAGGATCGCTATAAGTTGGAACCGACTCCACGGTACACAACAACAACAAATATATATATATATAATCACTATATTTTATTGCATATATTTACTTAAATACTCTTTGAATACATACAAGTGTATGTCTAAAATGCCTATCTATATTCATCTCTGATTTCCTGAGTGGTACAAACAGTTCACATGCTAACCTGCTAATTGAAAGAAAGAGAAAAGTTTGGAGTCCCTTACAGAGATGTTTTGGAAGAATTTCCTGGAGATCTAATTCTGAAAAATCTGTCACTGAAAACTCTATGCAATACAGTAGTGTTCGTTTTGTTTTGTTTTAAGTTTTTATTGTGAATTATGTAATAGCTTACATAAGAAAACATTAGCTTTACATTCATCCTATCTTTTTTTAAATATTTTATTGTGAATTATGTGATAATTTACATGGGAGAACATTAGTTTTGCATTCATCCTATCGTATATTGTTTCATTGCCATGGTTAAATTCCCCTCCATGAATCAATAACCAATCAAATGGTATATATACACTATAAGCCTGCCCCCTGGTCATTAGCACACAGCCCCTCTCCCTCTCTGTGTCTAAAGTCCCCAGCCACTCCATTTCTCCACTTCATCATCTCTGCCTCCATCTCAAGCATCACTGCTTCTCTGGGTAGGGTCCCGCTTTCCGCTCTTCTCCCTTGATGATCCCAGGGACCTCTGCTCCTAGACAGAAAAGTTAATCACTCCCCTCCTTGCTACAAAACGTCTACCTTTACATTTCCAACACTCACAAGCAGTCCTGATAACAATTATTCATTATTTTTTCACAAGAGACATATCTGCATTTCATTTCATCAGCCCCGCCTAGACAGATTGGGTATTACTCAGTGGAGATTCTACCTTCTTTCACACTGTCTGGATCTAGGTTCCCTGTTGAAAGCTTGTAAGCCAGTCACTTCTTGCCTTTGTGCCTCCCCACCACCACCCCCATTTTGGGTAGCCAATATTCAAGTTGCCCATCCCTGTCTATTCTGTGTATGGACAGGGTACAAATGATTCTTGCTGTAAAGATGTGTTTCCTCTTTTGAGCTAGTGCATCCATAGGTGTAGGTCAAGTTCATAAAATTGTATCAGATTACTCTTGCCCCCCCCCCTTTCTTCTTCTGGTTAAACTCTGATCATCCAGTCATTGAAGCCATGCCAAGTGGGTACTATCTGTAAGTGTGGGTGTTCTT
>NW_006408773.1:2145107-2145683 GCF_000296735.1 Chrysochloris asiatica | reverse complement strand
GAAAAGGTTACTGTGGGTTCAGAACAGGGAGGAAGTTTTCTATAATAGGCAGAGGGTTTTGGGAGAGAGAGACCCAATTCCCAGTCTCCTTATCATAGAATGCTCTGAGCCCAAGGACTCAGCTTTGGCAGCCTGAATGGGAATCTTAAAGGCAGATCACCCTCCCAACAATTTCCCATCTATGTCCAAGACCTAAAGCTGTTCCTTTGCACTTGCAGGTGCTTGATACATGCTTGTTGAGTGTTTGAATTAATAAACCCTGTAAGGGTATTTACAATTTTACACGTATTTGAAGATACCCATAGTTCATAAACAGTAAGATAGATATACATATATTTGGCTTAGGTGAAAACTTTAGGAAGAGTTAACAGTTTCAGAGACATCAGAATATACGTGCTAGCTGAAGCTGTAAGGAAAATAAAATGTGGGCCTCTCAATTATTTTCAATGGTGTATAATTTTCTACTTAAAAAGTAATGCAGAAAACCAACTCAACATGGATCAAGGACCTAAATGTGAATCCCAGAATTATGAAGGTCATCAATGAAAAATTTGGGACAAATGTGAAAGCACTAAT
>NW_006408773.1:2125801-2144347 GCF_000296735.1 Chrysochloris asiatica | reverse complement strand
GGGACATACTAAAAATTAAAAACTTATATGCATCAAAAGACTTCACTAAAAGAGTAAAAAGGGAACCTACAGAATGGGAAAAATATATTTTGCAACCACACATCAGACAAGGGACTCATTTCTAAAATATGTAGGAAACTACAACACCTCTACAAGAAAAAGACAAATAACCCAACTTTAAAAATGAGCACATGACATGAACAGACACTTCACCAAGGAAGAGATCCAGGCAGCCAACAAATATATGAAGAAATGTTCACTAACACTAGTCTTTATAGAAATGCAAATCAAAACAACAATGAGATATCATCTCACAATAATAACAGCAAAGATCAAAAAAGTAGAAGACAATAAATGCTGGCGGGGATGTGTAGAGACTAGAACACTCCTACACTGCTGGTGGGACTGCAAAATGATCCAACCTCTCTGGAAAGCAATATGGCACTTCCTCAGAAGGTTGCGAATAGAGATACCTTATGATCGAGCAATTCCTGTACTTGGTATTTACCCACAAGAAATACGAGCCACAACACGAATAGATATATGTACACCAATGTTCATATAGCACTATTTACAATAGCAAAAAGATGGAGACAGCCAAAGTGCCCATCAATTGAAGAATGGATAAACAAACTGTGGTATACTATGCTACTTTGATGAATAACAATGAAGCTGCAAACCACCGCTTAACATGGATGAACCTTGAGGACATTATGTTGAGTGAAATTAGCCAGTTGCAAAAGGAGAAATACTGCATAGGACCACTACTGTAAAATACTAAGAAAAAGAACCCATACTAAAGGGGGATGGATTCTTTGCTGGTTGCTGGGATGTGGCAGGGGGTGGAGGGAGGGGAAGGTGGAGCACAGTACAGAGAATAGACACAGGATAGTTTGGGTGCTGGGGAGGTGGGCAATATACAAGACGGGAGAGGGGAATGGAAGAACAAAGTAGATGGGAGAACAATTAGGCAAGTTTGCATGCGCTAAGTGGGACAGAGGTAAATAATGATACATGCACAACCTTGGAACAACAGGGCTCTGGGATACAGAGATTGAGACATGGTTGTAATGGGGAAAGAGGGGGATAATGTTAAGATGTTTGGCTGTCTTTTGAATCTTGGTTTTCCTTGCATTATATTATAAAATAGACATTGGAAAGGGAGAGAAAGTAATAGCCAGAAACTTTACCATAGAAAGCTTGTAAGTCCGTCTTTTGCCTATAATGGTTTGGAATACCTAAAATGGGGCTACAACGTACCCAATGAAGGAGGCTTCCTGAGGAGCCTCTGCACCACATCCAGATCTTCAGAAATGGGAAATTTCCACTTGAAAGGACAAGCAGACCAGCCTGGAGTGGCTGGAAGAACAGAAGATACTTCTTGAAAGAAAGATCTACAGGAAAAATACAAAACAATATAGGCAGACTGACTGTTACTACAAGAACAAGTAAGTTGCTTGCCCAGGACAAATCAAGGCAAGGGGTCACGTCCCATCATTGCAAACCCCCTTCCAAGAGTAAGACTCAATGGGAAAACACGCTCTGATTGGTGGCCACGTTCATCACCGATAAGGGGAAGTGAGGGTAAAGCAGCAATGAAGCTTCAAGCTAAGCCCTACAACGTTCAATAGACTCTCATGAACCCGGGTGGAGACCTGGTTGGCCTGCAGTGTGGCAAGACCTGGGGACTCTTGGGTCCTGAGTCACTGAGATAGCCACAGAGGATTGGAGTGGAAAGTGAAGCTTCCAGCTGATAAGAAGAGAGGGCATATGCACAAGAACGCCCACACTTGCAGATAATACTTACTTGACCTGGCTTTCATGACTGGATGATCAGAGCTCAACCAGAAGAAGAAAGAAGAAGAAAAAAAGAGTAATCTGATATAATTTGATGAACTTGACCTACACCTATAAATGCAGTCGTTCAAAAGAGGGAATAAATCCTTATATCATGCATCATTCCCACCCCCTCCATACACAGAGTAGACAGGGATGGACAACTTGGACATTGACTAACCAAAATGGGGGTGGAGGGGGCTTCAAAGGCAAGACATGACTGGCTTACATGCGTTCAGAAAGGAATCTTGATCCAGAGGGTGTGGAGGAAGGTAGACTCTCCAGTGAGTAGTATCCAATCTGTCTAGTCAGGGCTGATGAAAGAAAATGCGGATAGGTCTCTTGTGAATAATTGTTATCAGGCTTGATTGTGAGGGTTGGAAATGTAAAGTTAGATGTTTTGTAACAAGGAGGGGAGTGATTAATTTTTCAGTCTAGGAGTGGAGGTCCCTCAAGGTAGAAGAGCGGAGAACAGGACCCTACCCAGAGAAGCAGTTATGCCAGAGATAGAGGTAAAGACGATATAATGAAGAGATGGAGTGGCTGGGGACTTTAGACACAGAGAGGGAGAGGGGCTGTGTGCTGATGACTGATAGGGAGAAGGCTGGCAGTGTATACCCTTTGGTTGGTTGATGGTGCACGGAAAGGATTGTAACCATGGCAATGAAACGATATACAAAAGGATGAATGTAAAACTAATGTTCTCCTATGTAAACTATCACATAATTCACAATAAAACAATAAAAAAAAAAACTCATGAAACTGTTTGCTGTAATTGGAAGGATGACTACATTATTGTCAATACTTGTAGAATTATGTACTTGAAATTGATGAATTTTATTATATGTACATTATACTTCATTAAAGCTGCTCTAGAATTGTTTTCAGAATTAAATGCCCTAACATTTTGAAACTTTGAACATTTTTTATGTTCTGAATCTTCAAAGTTTTCCAAATGTTAGGTCATTTAGTTCTAGAAATAATTCTAGAGCAAATATAGTTGTCACCAGTTCCAAGTTTACAGATGAGGAAACTAAGTTACAGAAAGGTTAGAAGACTTTTCCAAGGTCACAGCTAGTGAAATGACAAAGTTGGGATTTGAACCTCCATGCAAACCAAAAATCCAAATCCACTGCCATCACTCCATTCAGACTCATAGTGACTTTTTGTAGGGTTTCTGAGGCTGTAATTCATTAAGGAGCAGAACTCCCCCTCCTTCTCCCATGGAGCTGCTTCTTGTTATGTATCATTTGGTCAATATTGACTCATAGTGACCCTATGCACAACAAAATGAAATACTGCCTGATACTGCACCAACCTCACAATCCTTGGTACCCCTGAACCCATTATTACTGCCACTATTCCAATGCATCACATTGGGCATCTTCCTCTTATTCTTTGACCCTACAATTTACCAAACATGTTATTCTTTTCCAGCGACTGGTCTATCCTGATATTATGTCTGAAGTATGAGAAACAAAGTCTGGCCATCCTAGCTTACAAGGAGCACTCTGGCTATACTTCTTCCAATACAGATCTGTTTGTTCTTTTGACAGTCCATGGTACTTTCAGTATTCTCCTCCAACACCACAATTCAAATGTATCAATTCTTCTATAGCTTCACATGCATATGATATTAATGAAAATACCATGGATTGGATCAGGCACACCTTAGTCCTCATAATTACATCGTGCACTTCAACACTTTAAAGAGGTCTTGTGTAACAGATATGTCTAATGCAGTATGTGGTTGATTTCTTGACTGATGCTTTCATGAATTTTGATTGTTGTTCAAAGCAAAATGAAGCATATGATAGTGTCAATATTTTCTCCATTTATATGGATATTGTTTATTGGTCAAGTGGTGAGAGTTTGTTTTCTTTGCAATGATATGCAACCCATACCAAACACTGTAGTCTTTGATCTTCATCAAAGGTCCTCTTTGGTTTCAGCAAGCAAGGTTGTATCATCTGCATATCACAAATTGTTAATGTCTTTCTCCAATCCTAATATAGCATTCTGCTTTCTATAATCCAAGTTCTCAGATTAATTGCTCAGCATACAATTTGAATAAGTATGGAGAAAGAATACAATCCTGGCACACAGCTTTCCAAATTTTGAACCACTCTGTGGCCCCTTTTTCTTTCCAAACAATTGCTCTTGATCTCTGTACAGGTTCCTCAAAAGCATAATTAAGTTTTCCAGAATGCTCATTCATCTCAATGTTGTCCAATACTTGTCATGATCCACACAATAGAAAGCCTTTTCATAGTCACTAAAGTATTCTCAGATATCCAGTCAAAAACCATCTGACGTCAGCAATGATATCCCTCGTTCCATGTCCTCTTCTGAATCCAGCTTGAACCTCTGGAAATTCTCGGTCAGTTTATACTTGCAGCCATTTTTTATTATCTTTAGTAAAATTTTACTTGCATGGGATATCAATGATATTTTTCAATGATTCCTGTAGTCTGTTGGGTCACCTCTCTTTGGAATGGGCACAAATATGGAACTCTTCTAGTCAGATGGTCAAGTAGTTGTCTTCCAGATTCTTTGGAATAGGTGAGTGAGTGCATCTAGCGCATTTAGTTTGTTAAAATTTTTGAATTTGTATTCCATCAATTCTTGGTGCCTTGTTCTTTGTCAATGCCTTCAATGGCCCTTGAACTTCTTCTTTCAATATCATTGACTATTGATCATATGCTACCTCTTGCAATGGTTGAACATCGACCATTTATTTGTGCTACAGTGACTCTGTGCATTCCTTCCATCTTCTTTTGATGCATCATTTAATATTTTTCCCATAGAATCCTTCAATATTGTAAGTCGAGGCTTAATTTTTTTCTTCAGTTCCCTCAGCTTGAGAAATGTTCAGCGTGTTCTTCCCTTTTGGTTTTCTAACTCCATGTCTTTGCAAATTTTGTTATAATATTTCACTTCGCTCTCTTGAGATGAACCTTTTTTTTTTTTTTTTTTTTTGTACACCTCAGATATCTTTATTTTACACCTGTTATGTCACGAATTCATAGGGAATAGGTTCTAGCTGTTCAGGCTCCTTTCCATTGATTCTCACAAAGTGTGCCTGTCTGGGGGGAGCAGACTGGTGCTTTAGTTGAACCCAGAAACCTTTCTCTTTGCCTTCTTTCTTTTTCTGATAACTTTCCTTCACTTCCTTCAGGAAGCTATCTCAGCTCTTAGAGTGCTTTATGCATACATTAATTCTCTTGACAAGAATCTTGCCCTTGATTTGCTTGTTCACAACAATGCCAACAGCTTGCTGGGTCACATTGTAGACTCTTCCAGGTTTTTTTTTTTTTTTTTTTTTTTTTTGTGGTAACATTTATGGGGCATGCCTTTTTGAACCGTACACATTCCCTTGATGTCCACAATATCACATTTCTTGTAGATTTGCATGTATGTAGCCAAAGGAATGACCCCATATTTTCTGAAAAATCTGGATAACATATAGTGGGTGCCCCGCCTCTTTCCCTCTATTCTTGTCTTATTAATGACCTTTTACTTTCTTCCTATATCATATTCTTTATGTCATTCCACAACTCTTATTGTTTTCTGTTTTTTTTTTTTTTTTGTGTGTGTGTGTGTGTCTAATGCATCAAATCTGCTCTTCAGATGGTCTCTAAATTCAGTTCGTGTATATTGAAGTTCATATTTTGATTCTGTGTTCTTATTTTCTTCAGTTTCAGGCTGAACTTGCATATTACTAATTGATAGTATATTCCACTGTCTGCCTGTAGCCTTTGTTTGGCTGATTTTATGGAGTTTTTACACTGTTTCCTAAGATACAGTCAATTTGATTTCTGCATTTTATATCTGGTGAGGTCCATGTGTATAGTCTTCTTTTATTTTGTTTAAAAATGGTTTTCACAATTAAGATGTAATTGGTCTTGCCAAATTCTGTCATAGTATATGGTCAACATTTTTTTTTTTTAATCTCACAAAACCATTTTTTTCAACTAATGATCCTTCCTCTTTGTTTCAAACCTTCGTAATCCAATCGCCAGTAATTATCAATATAACTTGACTGTATTTTTGGTCAATCTCACACTGAATAAGTTTATAGACTTCTTCAGTTTCATCATCAGTGGCATTAGTTGTTGGTGCATATATTTGAATAATAGTGATATGAACTGGTCTTTCTTGTAGGCACATGGATATTATCCTATCATAGACAGCAGTGTACTTCAAGACAAATCGTGATATGCTTTTTGATGATGAGTACTACACTGTTTCTCTTCAATTTGTCATTCCTGGCATAGAAAACCATGTGATTTTCAGATTCAAAATAGCTAGCTCACTAATACAGAGGATATCAATGACTATGCTTTCTATTTAATTTGTGACAATTTCCAATTTTCCTAGATCCACTCTTAGTAAATGTCATGTTGCAGTTATTAATGGATGTACAGCTGTTTGTCTTCATTTTGAGTTGTTCCCAATGAAGATCCTGAGAGCTTTATTCCATTCACATCATCATGGTCAATTCTGTTTGAGGAGGCAACTCTTCTCTAATCAGACTTTGAGTCCCTTCCTACCTGAGGGGTTTATCTTCTGGCACTATATCTGACAATATACTGGTGCTCTTCATTATATTCCAACATTTAATATTCTGGTACTATCTGACAGTGTTCCACTGCTACTCATAATATTTTCAGTGACTATTCAGAAGTAATCCACCTCTCCTTCCTACTCTGTCTTTTTCTGAAAGCTCAGATGAAACCTATTCACTGTGGGTGATCCTTCTGGCATTTAAAGTACATGTGGTGTAGCTTCCAGTATCACAACATCAGGCAAGTCAACACAGTACAACAAACTGACAGAGTAGTTACATGGTACTGCTGGTGGATTCAAACTGTTTACTTGTGGCTAGCATTCCAACAAGTAACCCAATATAACACCAGGATTCCTAAATATAAGCGCCCCCATCCAAATGTGTTTGAAGAACATATTTTTAAACTTATCACTTAATCAATAAAGATACGTAACGGTTGTTTTTGGTTGTTGTTGTTTAGTGCCTTCAAGTTCGTTTCAACAAATAGTTACCATAAATAAGGGTTTAAAAGATTGGCTTGTGAGTTTGTATTGCTGTTGTCTCAGTTCTCAGTCCAGTGTTTATTCTTCAGTGCTACACCAGGACCCCAAATATAGTCAATAATTTCCACCAAAGATTCTTTTTTACTCTTCCACATGCAACTTCTTGTGAATTTTTTTTTTTTTTTTTGGTGTTGTTTTTAATGTCAGTGACTCATAGATTTAAAAGTGGAAGTGGCAAATCCAATTTGCTTTAGAGATTTTCTAGAATTGAGATATAAGAACCTAGGGAGTTGGCTTCCACTGGGTAATTAAACTTATAATGTTATTTAGCCTAAGTAAAAGCCTGAAAATTCATGGCATAGAAAAATTGTAGTCTAGGTTATTAGCTCTGGAATTGAATCTAAATCAAACGAACTTCACTTAACAAACATGAAAGGTCAAGGAAACCACTTTACTCTCAATATGTGCTTTGACTTAAATAGCCCAATTTTAATTGTTACTTACTGAAGTGCAGAACAATAAAAGTACATTTTTTGTGAAAAGTATGAATATGTGAAAAACATGATAGTTAGAATTTACCATCACCATGTCTGGTATGTGATATTAATTCACTTTATATCTACATCCTGATATTTTAGTCTTTCAAATTATGCCTCTGATTTTACACATGCAATGTGCTTTAAAAAATCTACAAATCAACAAAATACTAAATGTGATGAACATTTGTATAAAAATAGATCTTTGCCTTGTTACAAGGTATTACTTTTCAATGATATTGTAAAATCATGAGAGATTATTTGACATTAAAGGAGAGTTTATGCGGTACTTCTGATTAAGTGATTTATCTTCCTTCATTACTGACATAAATGTATTATAATATTTAAACATGCAGCCCATTTCATCTTGAGTGTAGGACAAATTTCCAAAGAGGGCTACAGTTGCAGCTTTCTTTCTTTCTTTCTTTCTTTCTTTCTTTCTTTCTTTCTCTCTCTCTCTCTCTTTCTTTCTTTCTTTCTTACCAGCTTCCCAGCTAAACTGACACTCTAGCTCCTATCATTCTTTGTTGCCAGGCTACCACCCAAGTGCCATCTAGAGAGAAAATGAATTTGATAATCAGGCACTTCAAGTAATCTGAGTAGTATACTTCAACAGGACAAAAAACAAAAGAAGAAGAAGAAGAAGAAGAAGAAGAAGAAGAAGAAGAAGAAGAAGAAGAAGAAGAAGAAGAAGAAGAAGAAGAAGAAGTAGTAGTAGTGGAGGAGAAGGAAGCAACTTCTTAAATGAACTCTGTTGGTTTGAATGCAGGTTCAAATCCAAACTCTGCTATTTCACTAGCTGTGACCTTGATCAAGTAATCTAAGTTCTCTGTATCTTAGTTCATTTAAGAAACTGCAAATCACAAGGTGACAGCAAAATTTAGCCGAAGACAGGTGAAGTTGAAACTCCAGATGTAAATAATAAGATAGGTGTCTAAACAGGGCTCCCTAGTGACTGTTCAAAGACAATGTAGATTCAATGGACAATCTTAAATCAAAAGAAGAACATGTATTCCTGGTCTACTTTAAATCTTGAATAGTGATAGTAGTCTGTGTGGGAAGTATAAGGGGAAAATGAATGTTCATTAAGTTTGTAGTACAGTAAAATGTATGTACTGTTCCTGAAGAATTTCACTAACTCAGGTTCTAGTCCACAGAAATTAACTATGTAATGCAGGCATTTATTATTCTTGCTGAGCCTCAGTTTTCCTATCTGTTAAATTGTTATGATCATTATATGATTTTTATAGGAAACTATGGTATCTTAAGAAACTACGATATCTTGGAATCCTGGTATGGTACTGCAGGATAATGAGATGGACTACAAAGTAGATGTGAATGGCAATGTCAGCAGTTGAAACTCACCATCCGCTTCTTAGAAACTCTATGAGTCACAACCAACTCTTCAGTACTTAACAACAATATGGTATCTTAGTTCTAAATCTTTTTATCAACTAGAAATAAAACAAAGCACAAGAAGCATAGCGGGATAATGTTGTAAACTACATTTTCAGGGAAACTGGGAGACAAAACAAATCTACTAAGTTCAAAGTGCATGCAATTTTACCCAAAAAATTCTGAAATCAGTTGAATCATATCAGATGTCTGGTAGCATAGTGTTTACAAATCAGACTGCAAACCTCAAGGTTAGTAGATAGAAACTACCAGCTGTTCTGCAGGAGAAAGATGAGGCTTTCTGCTCCCACAAAGATTTACAGCCTCTGAAAACCTGTAGAGGGTTGCTATGAGTCAGAACCTACTCCACAGCACATAACAACAACAACATAGGTCATAAAAACAGGACTTGCAAGAAAGAACAGGATTGTAGAAGATACTTAAAGGTGTTGTTTTAGGTGTCATCTAGTCAGTACCAACTCATAGCGACCCTATGATAACAGAACAAAATAATCCCTGGTACTGGGCAAACCTCACAATTGTTGCCATACTTAAGCCCATTGATGCTGCCACTTTTCCAATCCTTGTCGCTGGGGGGTCTTCTTCTTTTTATCTATCCCTCCACCTCACCACACATGATATCCTTCTCCAGTGACTGGTCCATCCTGACAATATATCCTAAGTATGAGAGACGAAGTTTGACCATCCTGGTCTTCAAGGAGGACTCTGACTGCACTTCTAGCAACACAGATCTGTTTGTTCTTTTGGCAGCCACGACACTTTCAACATTCTACTCCAACACCATAACTCAAATGCATCAATTCTTCTGTGTTCTTCTCATTCATTGTCTTGTTTTCACATGCATATGAGGTTATTGAAAATACCATTAGTTGGGTCAGGTGCATCTTAGTCCTCAAGATGATATCTTTGCTCTTCAACACTTCAAAAAGATCTTGTGTAGCGCATTTGACTAATGCAATACATTGTTTGATTTCTTGACTGGTGCTTCCATGAGTGTTGATAATTAATCCAAGAAGCATGAAGTCCTTGACAACTTCAATCTGATGTACATTGACAAAAATGCTGTTTATTGGTCCAGTGGTGAGAATTTTTGTTTTCTTTATGTTGAGATGCAATCCATACCAAAAGCTGTTGTCTTTGATCTTCATCATTATTTTAAGTCCTGTTCACTTTCAGCAAGCAAGGTTGTATCATCTGCATACCACAGGTTGTTAATGAGTTTTACTCCAATCCTTATGCCATGTTTTCCTTCACCTAACCCAGCTTCTTGGATTATTTGCTCAGCATAAAAGTTTAATAAGTATAGTGAAAGAATACAACCCAGTCGCACACCTTTCTTAATTTAAAACCATTCAGTGTTCCCATGTTCTGTTTGAACAACTGCCTCTTGGTCCAGGTACAGATTCCTCATGAGCACAATTAAGTGTTCCAGAATACTCATACTTCACAATGTTGTCCATAGCTTGTCATGATCAACACAATTGAAAGCCAATAGTCAATAAAGCACAGGGAAACTTCTTTCTGGTTTTCTCTGCTTTCAGTCAAGATCTTTGCACATCGCCAATGATATTCCTTATTTCACGTCCTCTTCTGAATCCGGCTTGAACCTCTGAAAGTTCTCTGTCAATGTATGCTTGCAGCCATTTTTGTATTACCTTTAGTACAACTTCACTCGCATGGGATATGAAAGAGCTTGTCCAATGATTTCTGCATTCTTTTGGGTCATCTCTCTTTGGAATAGGAATAGATATAGATGTCTTCCAATCAGTTGGGCAGATAGTTGCCTTCCAAATTTCTTGGCATAGATGAGTGATTGCCTCCTGTGCCACCTCACTTTCTTGAAAGATTTCAAGTTTTATTCTATCAATACCCAGTGCCGTGTTCTTTGCCAATTCCTTCAATGCACTTTGGACTTCTTCCTTCAGTATCATTGGCTCTTGTTTATATGCTACCTCTTGAAACCATTGAATGTCAACCATTTCCTTTTTGTATAGTGACTGTGTATTCCTTCCATCTTCTTTTGATGCTTTCTACATCATTCAATCATTTTCCCAGAGAATATTTCAATAGCAAAAATTGAGGCTTGGTTTTTCTCTTCAGTAAATATACGTTTTTGAAAAAAGGGATGATGACTCAGTGTATTAAATATATATATATATATATAAAAAATCCCCAGACCTAGTAACTGAGAATTCCCTGTTAAAAAATGTGATATTCCAAAGAAATCAGCCTTGAGGAGGAAGAGACAAAAAAAGAAAAGCAAGCGAATCAGAACTTGCCTGTAGTTTTTTCCTCCTTCTTTCTCTCAAGCTAAACTTTGCATTTTGCTGAAGACACTCATGTTTCTTCCTTCTATAAGATCTAAATACTTATGTCCTTGAAAATGGAATTGTAAACATAGCAATTATCTTTCAGAAAATATATACAAGCCCTGTATTTACCCAGATGCTTTTGAAGCTGACATTTAGGGAGTGTTGAAACTTGGTCGGTCTCATTGAGTTGGAACTGACTCAGTGGCACTTAACAAAAATAATCTGGGAATCCAATAGTACACATTCACCTCTCTCTAATACAATTCTTACATTAAAGGAGATGTACAAAGTAAAAAAACTGAAGGTGCCAAACTTGAGAAAATATTAAAGCAAAAGCATTATAATAATTAATCTATGCTACACTGATAAAATTTTGATGGAAGAAAAATTCAGAACTTTAAGTACTACAGACCAATAAATCATAAAAAATAAAAGATGGCTTCTAAGTAAAAAGGAGTCCTGATGTATCACTGTGAGTTAATGAGCTGTGCTGCAAAATTGGTTTGAACCACAAGGTTGGTGGCTCAAACTCACCAGCCCCTCCTCAGAAACTCTTTACAGGGTCCTGATTGATCAGAACCAACTCAATAGAACTTAACAACATAAACAAAAGTAAAAAGAACCAAAGAAACAAAATAAACTTAAGAAAAGCAGGAGAGAAGGAAAAATATTAGCAAAAAAATTTGCAAATTCTAAAAAAGAAAAAGGAAATAGAAGTAACTCTTTGACAAAGCCCTGCTTCTTTGAAAAAAAAAATATCAATAGCAGGAATAGAATAACACTAGACTAGATGACATTAGCAAGGAGCAGGAAGAAAACAAAAATAGCAAAATAAGAAATCATAAGAGGAATTAACCATAGAATTGATGGGAATTAAGTGAAATTACAAATAGATTTCTTTGTAAAAACTCCATATAAATACACTAAAAAATTGAATGAATTAATAAATAAACAGTAAAATAAATTTACTAAAATTAATCTCAGAATAGATGAATTTTCATAGAAAAAAAAACAACCATGAAATTTTATAAGAGCCACGTCCAATTAAAATTAGACCTGAAGTGTACTAAAAGGAAATGATACCAAATCTCTAAAACTAGATTAAAGTTTTAATTGTTCCCGAATATATACAAATAGTAACCATAATTAAACAACAAAAGGAAAGTGCAGACTAAATATCCATGCAAATATCTGTAATGAAATGATAATAAGTAGGACCTGTTGTTATTAACTGCCACTGAGTTGGTTCCAACTCATAAGGACCCTGTCTAGCATTTCAAAGGAGTGACTGGTATATTTGAACCTTAGACCTTGAGGTTAGCAGTCCAATGATTATCCTACAGTGCCACAATAGGGTCTAACAGTACATTAATAGGCTAAGCTTGATTTATTCCAGGAGTACAAATACAATTGTACTGATATATCAAGAAATCTATTAAAATAATTCATCATATGACTATATTTAAGGAGTGAAAATAATGGTCTGATCATTTACATATAAGGTGAAAAGGCAGTTGATGTAAGTCAATACCATTCTCTAGATTCAAATCTATAAGGTTGGTAATTCTAGCCCACTGCCAGCTCTATAGGTGTAAGATGAGGCTTTCTGCTCCCACAAAGGTTTACAAACTCAGAAACACTTAAAATGTCTCTATGAGTCAGAATGGATTCAACAATACTTAACAACAACAATAGCATTCCTGAAGCAGGGCTTGATGGTGGATTAGGGAGAGGCACTGTGCATACCTCTGAGAGTGAGAACACAGAATACCAGATGAAGAATGTTCAGGGGATGGTTCCAGAACTCTCAACTATATACACAGGAATATTTATAAGAATAGAAACCTTACTGCTAGTGGTATTTGTCACAGAAGCAAGAAAAGTGTTGTTTTCTGAATTGGGGCAGGGAGTAAATCCAAGTGCAGCCATCTTGAGTGGGACTGAGCAGACATAAGAGAAAGAGATAATTGCATTGCAGAGGTCTAACCCATCACAGAGATAAAGGCATGAAAAGGTTTTTCTTTTGTTTACTTGTTTTCAGTTCATTTATCATACTCTGTCTGCATACTTACACATTGATGACTAGAGGGGGAGCTGCAATGAGTGGACCCCCCCCCCATCTCCAAATGGACTGAGTACATACATGCACTGTTCTGCTCAGGAAAGACCATTGGGCACTGAACTAAAGAGGGGGAGGAGTCAACAGAACAGCTTGAAACAGGAGATTCTTCCAAATCAGCTCTGGCCAGCCCTGGGTTGATTCTCACTAGGAGAAACACCCAAATGTGCTTAAAGAGTGGGAGAGAGGCAAAAATGTTGAAATTTCTCAGGCAGCCTTGAAGACAAGAACCTTAAAAAGGGGCATTAAAATTGTACTCATATTTTGAAATGCTAGTTTTGTTTTTGTTGTGTGTGTGTGTGGCAGTTATAGACTTTAGTGTCCAATTTGTGGTTTTTTTTACTCTCATCCAACTTTTACCTAAGTGGGGGCAGGGGAACTCTTTCTCTCCGAAGTTACTCAGGAAGATACTACAATTGTGGTCATATAGCCAAGCTACAATCACACCCTATAAAATCCTACTATCCAGGTAAGAGCCAATAGCAGCTGCTATACACCGGATACATAGACAACACTAGCTGAATTTACTCTGAGTTGAGTAATAACAGAAGTGAAAAGGGATGCCCATTTCCGAATTGCATCTACCAGGAGGCAATCAGAAAGCTTAATAATATACCAACATATACTCATTTTAATTATAGAAAATATATCGAATTATTGAAAATGCCATTTTTCAATATATATCTAATTATTGAAATCTAATTATTGAAACAACACAAAATATCAGCTCATGTCCAGAAACAAGATAGAGTAGCTGAAACAAGTGAGATGGAGGTAGGCCTAGACTTGCAATTAGAAGAAGGGTTTTGTAAATGCCTGATAAGGAATTCAGGAGAATGATATTGAACTACATCCAAAAGTGCCACAGAGGGGTTGATAACAACAAGGAAGAAGTGAGGAAATCACTACAGGAACAATCAAATAACATAGAAATACCACTGGAAACAATTCAAAACTTGCAAAAAGAGGTTCAAAAGATGAATAATAAAATATTAGAAATGGACAATATAATGAAAGAGAAAAGGAGTAGAATTGAAGAGATACAAGCCAGAAATAGCAAGCTGAAATACAAATCTCTCAATACCACAAAGATAGAAGAGCAAGCAGAAAAAGGACCCCAAAAAAGCCTGAGGAAAATTTTAAGATTCATGTGGGACAACATATGAAACACAAGGAATAGCTTAAGAACTATTGGCATTCTCAAAGAGAGAATCACACAAATCCAAAGAGAAGATGGTTAAAGAGCTTCTAGAAGAAAATTTCTGTAACGTCTTGAAAAATTAAAAGATAAGCATTCAATAAGCTCAACGAACACCAGGAAGAATAGACCCCAAAGTAAATCACCAAGACATGTCATAATCAAGCTCTGCAAAACCAAGGATAGGGAGAGAATCATGAAAGCAGCTAGGGAAAAGAGAAGTGTTACTTACAAAGGCAAGGAAATCAGATTAAGCTCTGATCTCTCAGGAGAAATTATGCAGCCAAGAACACAATGGGGAGACATATATAAAACACTGAAAGAAAACAAAAAACAAAAAACAAAAAACCTGCCAACCAAGAATCATCTACCTAGCAAAACTGTCAATCAAATACGATGATGTAATAAAAACATTCCCAGATAAACAGAAGCTAAGGGAGTTTGACATAGCTAACCCAGTGCTTCAAAATATAACAATCCTATGCACAATAAAACGAAACACTGCATTTTCCTAGGCCAACCTCACAATTGTTCCCATGCTTGAGCCCATCGATCCTGACATTTTGCCAATCCATCTCACTGGGGGTCTTCCTCTTTTTCTCTGACCCTTCACCTTACCAAACATGATATCCATCTCTAGCAACTGGTCCTTCCTGACAATATGTCTGAAGTATGAGAGACGAAGTTTGGCCATCCTGGTCTTCAAGGAGGACTCTGGCTATACTTCTTCCAACACAGATCTCCACCAACACCATAACTCAAATGCATCAATTCTTCTATGGTCTTCCTTATTCATTGCCTAGCTTTCGCATGCATATGAGGTTATTGAAAATACCATGGCTTGGGTCAGGTGCACTTTAGTCCTCAAGCTGAAATCTTTGGTCTTCAACACTTTAAAAAGGTCTTGTGCAGCAGATTTGCCTAATGCAATACGTCCTTTGATTTCTTGACTGCTGCCTCCATGAGAGTTGATAGTTGATCCAGGAAGAATGAAGTACTTGACAACTTCAATCTTTTCTCTGTTAATAAGAATGTTGTTTATTGGTCCAGTGATGAGGATGTTAGTTTTCATCACATTGAGATGCAATCCATATTAAAGGTTGTAGTCTTTGATCTTCATCAGTAAATATTTTAAGTCCTCTTCACTTTCTGCAAGCAAGGTTGTATCATCTGCATATCACAAGTTGTTAATGAGTCTTCCTCTAATCCTGATGCCATGTTCTTCTTCATATAAACCAGCTTATTGGATGATTTGCTCAGCATACAGGTTAATAAGTATGGTGAAAGAATACAACCCTGTCGCACACCTTTCTTAATTTTAAACCATTCAGTGATCTCACGTTCTGCCTCTTAGTCCTTGTACAGATTGCTCATAAATACAATTAAGCATCCCAAATACTCATACTTCTCAATGTTCTCCCTAGCTTGTTATGATCCATGTAGTAGAAAGCATTTGCATAGTCAATAAAGCACAAGTAAACATCTTTCTGATATTTTTTGCTTTCATCCAAGATATATCAGACATCAGCAATGATATCCCTCATTCCACATCCTCTTCTGAATCTGGCTTGAACCTCTGGAAGTTCTCTGTCAATGTATGCTGACAGCCATTTCTGTATAACCTTTAGTAAAACTTTAATCACATGGGATATCAGTGGTTTTAATTAGCATGATCCTAATGACTAATTATCACCAGTCATCTGTCAGTTTGTTATATTTTGGTATCTTGCATGTTGCTGTGATGCTGGATGCTATGTATTTTAAATAACAACAGTGTACACTTATGTTGGGCATATTTCAGATGAGCTTCCAACCTAATACAGACTTGGAATTATTGATGTCCAGTAATTTCAAGAGATAGTATATGATCAAGAGCCAATTATATTGAAGGAAGAAGTTGAATGTGCACTTAAGGTACTGTCAAAGAACAAGGCTTTGAGAATATGAATTGAAGTCTTTCAACAGACTGATGAAACCCTGTGTGCATTCATCTATGACATGAAATTTGGCCAGCATATTTGTTCCCATTTCAAAGAGATGTGACCCAATAGAATGCAGAAGTTATAAGACAATATCATTAATATCACTTGAAAAAAATATGGTAAATATAAATTAAAAATGGTTGCAACAGTACATTGACAGGGAATTGTCAGAGGCTCAAGCAAGATTTAGATGAGCATGTGGAATTAGATGGATTTTGGCTGAAAGCAGAGAATACTAGATAGAAGCTTTGTTGACTATGCAAAGAATTTCTATTGTGTGGATCTTATAAACTCTGGACAACCTTCTGGCATACTCAATCATGGTCATAACGAACTTTTACATAGACCAAGAATCAGTCGCTAGAATAGAAAAAGAGGGCACTCAATAGTTTTAAATCAGGAAATGTGTGCACCAGGGTGTATTTCTTCACCACAGTAATTTAATCTGTATGTTGAGCAAGTAATCTGAGAAGCTGGATTCTATGAAGAATGTGACATCAGGATTGGAGGAAGTCTCATTAACAACTTGCAATATGCAAATATTATAACCTAGCTTGCTTAAAGCAAAGAGGACATAAAATACTTACTGATAAAGATTAAAACCTCAGCCTTCAATATGGGTTGCACCTCAATGTAAAGAAAACAAAATCTTCAACAGTGGAACAATAAATATCATCATGAAACTTGGAGAATGGATTTAAGTTGTCAAAGACTTCATTTTGATTGGATCCACTATCAACACACATGGATACAGCCGTCAATAAATCGAAGGATGTATTGCATTAAGAAAATTTTCTGCACAAGACCTCTTTAAAGTGTTCAGGAACAAAAATGTCTATTTGTGGATTAAACTGTGCCTGACCAAGCCAATGTTATTTTCAATAGCCTCTTCTTCATGTGGATGTTGTACAATGCATAAAGAAGACTGTAGAAGAATTTATGCATTTGAGTCATGGTATTGGAGAAGAGATTAAAAGCACCATGGACTATCAGAAGAACAAACAAATCTGTGTTGGAAGAAGTGAAGTCAGAGTACTCCTTAGAAGTCAGGATGACCAGACATCATCTCACATATTGTGGATACATTGTTGGGAGGGACCAGTACCAGGAGAAGGACATCATGCTAGCGAATGTGGAGAGTCAATAAAAAGAGAAAGACCTCCATCAAGATGGATTGGCACAGAGGCAGCAGCAATGGGCTCAAGCATATCAGAGACTGTGGGATTCACAAAGGATCAGGTAATGTTTTGTTTGGTTATGCATAAGGTCACTATGAGTTGGTATCAATTCAAGGATACGCAATAGCAAAAACAACAACAACATATAGTAACTGGCTACCAATACTAATCATTATGACTAGGGACAAAATGTTGTTGTTATTAAATGCCTCAGAGTCGGTTTGAACCCATAGCGACACTGCATAGGGTTTCTGAGGAGTGGCTAATGAGCTTGAACCTCCGACCTCGCAGTTCAAACTGTCTTTGCAATCCAGTGCATTAACTCACAGCACCACACTAAGAATCCAGGGACAAAATAGCTAGTCCAAAATAAAATGGAAGGAATATGTCGAACAAAACTCTAATTTATCTCAAGTGTATGAGACCAATAAGTCAACATTAACACTAAATCAAAGATGAGAAACTTGTGAAAGGATAGTGAAGCTGGATTAATGGAAACATAGCAAGAATGGATATTATGAATTTGTTGACCAAAAATGGAAAACATAACCAATTTCTCTTAATAATATGTATGTTGTTGTTGTTGTCAGGTGCCATAGAGTCGAAACTCACTCATAGCGAACCCATGCACAGCAGAACGAAACAATGTCCGATCCTGGGCCAACCTCACTACTGCTGTCACACTTGACGCCATCAATGATGCCACCTGGCTGATCCATCTTTTTGGGGTTCTTCCTCTTTTTCTCTGACCTTCCATCTTACCCAGCATGACATCCTTGTCCAGTGACTCTTCCCTCCTGACAATATGTCCAAAGTATGAAAGACGAAACTTAGCCATCCTGGCCTCCAAGGAGCACTCTGGCTGCACTTCTTCCAAAACAGATCTATTGGTTCTTTTGGCAGTCCATGGCACTTTT
>NW_006408773.1:2119719-2124776 GCF_000296735.1 Chrysochloris asiatica | reverse complement strand
TGAGTGAGTGCCTCTTGTGCTGCCTCACTTTCTTGAAAGATTTCAATTTTTATTCCATCAATTCCTGGTGCCTTGTTCTTTGCTGATTCCTTCAATGCACTTTGGACTTCCTTCCTGAGTATCATTGGCTCTTGTTCATATGGTACCTCTTTAAATGATTGAACATTAACCATTTCCTTTTGATACAATGACTCTGTGTATTCCTTCCATCTTCTCTTGATGCATTCTGCATCATTCAATAATTTGTCCAGAGAATCTTTCAATAACGAAAGTCAAGGCTTGAAATTTTTCTTCAGTTCCCCCAGCTTGAGAAATGCTGACCGTGTTCTTCCCTTTTGGTTTTCTAGTTCCAAATCTTTGTATATTTTAATATTACCTGGTTTTATCTTCTTGAGCTTATCTTTGAAATTTTCTGTTCAGCTCTTGCACCTCTTCAATTCTTCCATTTGCTTTGGCTTCTCTACATTGGAGAGCAAGTTTCAGAGTCTACTCTGACATCCATTTTGATCTTTTCCTTCTTTCTTGTCTTCTTAATGACTTTTTGCTCTCTTCATGTATGATGTTCTTGGTGTCATCCCACAACAACATGTATAGAAATTGTTAAATTGGAATCTGTTTAGCTATGTATATATTCATCAAAAACTCAATAAATAATTTTTAAATGAATTATACATAATAGATGCTTTCAATATCATGCCAACCTACTCTGCTTATGTACACACTATGACTCCAAAATGTGATTGTAAGGCTGATTTGAAATCAGTTCTAGTCAAATACAACCTGAGTTTGATCTATTTCAACCATATTATAAAAAGACTGCTACTAACTTGGAGTCCTGGTGTGGCACTATAGGATAAGCATTGGATTTAAAAGTTGGGTTGAACTTCAAGTTCAGCACTTCAAACTCACCAGCTGCTCCTTGGAAACCCTTATAGTGTCACTATCATTCAGAGCCCATTCAACAGTACTAAACAACAACAAAAACACTTCTAATTTTGTCTATTCAACGTCACTTAATCTTTCATAGTCCTGGTGTGGTACTGTAGGATAAGCAATAGACAACAAGGTCAGTTTGAACTGCAATGTTTGCAGTTCAAATCCACCAGTTGCTCCTCAGAAACCCTATAGAGGTTAGCTATGAGTTGGAACCAACTCAACGGCACATAATAACAACAATCTTTTGTAGAATGAAGTTTTGTAGGTTTCATTCAGTCAGCACTTTTTATATTACCTTCATGGCCTGTAACAGGAATATGTGCTGAATTTGGGTCACTTAAATGAAATATATTGGATAACACATTATATGACCTCAAGGAAATGGAATGTAAAATAAAATTGCAATTAAATGTGTGAATTAAATGAGGTATGATAACTTGGCTCATTTAAGTGAATACTGTTTTTCTCACCAAGTGTTAAGCTTGTGGATGGAAACTTAAGCAAAAATGGTTGATAATGCCTAGGATGGTAACCTGTAGTCAATTTTCTAATCCAACAAAATAGGGGTATCAGTACAAATCTGTTTGTCATATATTTTAAGGAATACATTTAAAATATTATCAGAACACTGTAGGAATATAGTGATTTTTTTCATCTTCTATTATTACTACTAGAGAAAATACCTGTAGGTGGTCTTAATACTGAAAGAGCAGTCTTTATTCATCAACTTGCTGTTGTTAAGTACCATTCACTCAGTTCCAACTCTTAGCAACCCTGTATATGGTGCCTGAGGAACAGCTGGTGGGTTTGGACTCTCGATCTTGTGGTTTACAACCCAGTGCTGATCCTACAGTACCACACCAGGAGTCCATCAGCATCCACCATTCTTTCTATAAATCCTGGAAAAGCTACTTTTGTACATTTCATAAATGGGTTTTACAAAAGAGTACTTAATATGAAAAGTTTACCATCAAAGACTTTCTCAATGATGTTCTTAATTTATAAGATGGTGCTTCAGAAAGTTCAACGAAAAATGGGATTAAACATAATAACATATTTCAAGATCTTTTTATATCCCTTGGTGAAGATGAGAAAAGAGTAGAGTTAAATATAAGATCCCCCTCAACCAAGAAAGACAGGAACACTGTTGTATATTAACAAGCCATAAAAATTAGTGTTCCCCATTTACCTTGACAATGGTGACTCATCTGTCAGCTTTTCGTACTGGGGAGGATTGCATGTTCTTGTGATGATGGAAGCTATATCATGGGTATTTTAAATACCAGGAGGGTCACCCATGTTGGAAATGTTTCAGCTGAGCTTCCAAACTAAGACAGACTAGGAGGAAGGAGAGGCAGAATACTTCCAAATGTTTAGTTACTGAAAACCTTATTAATAGCAGTGTAACACTGTCAGATAATACCAGGATATTGATTATTTACATTATGAATAACACCAGAATAGCACCACACCACTCTGCATCTGGTCTTCCTCCCACACACCTATATAGAACCAAACCCTTTTCCTCTTGTGTATGGATTAAATATCAGATATGTCTTCCTGGTCCAGTCTTCCATACCTCTTGTCCTTAACTTCGCCCAGCTCCCTCCATGATCATGGTAAAACTAAAATCTGTCTCCAAGTCAGCAGGACACTACCTCTCTTTTCTTCCTCATACATTCTTCCCCGCTTTCTGTGAAATCACAGAAAGACAAACACATATGTACCGTTCAAAAGTTGTTTTATTTGAATCATCACCGTTGGTATGCCTTGCTTGGGCAATCTTCAGTCTCTAGCAGGGTAGTAACTTCTCAGCATACTGACCTCTGGATATTCCAGAGATTTCTGGTCTCTAGCTTTCCCTGACATTACTGGCTGCCCATGGTATTTCTTGAAGTGGTGGATCTCTCCAGAGAATCTTGCTTCAGGACTATGCAAGAAGTGGTGGACTTTGCCAGTTATTATTGGTGCTGGGCATTACTTGAGGAGGTGGGTCTCTCCAGGCACTCTTGGTTCCCAAACAAATCATTTTGCTCAACTTTATTTTTAAACTTACGATAATGGCCAAATAGAGTTGGCTCTTTTCCTTTCCTTGGCATATTTGGCCTGGCAGATGCTTTCGGGGTGCTCTTCTCCTCATACTTGGCAGATGGGATCTTTTAACCCCTTTGTTTGTCTTTGCCACCTGAAAAGACAATGGGATGAGGACAAGGCAGTGTTCTGGAGGAAGGAGGGGAGGAATGGATGGAAAGGAGCTCTTAATGGCAAAAAGTGGGAGCTCAGAAGGTGTTTCTGCCAGGCAAGGACAGGGACTGAGACTTGAAGAGATCAATGAGGAAGTAAAGAAGGTGATTGGATGGGACTAGCTTAACTTAACAGTGCCTCATGAGCTAGGACAAAAGGGGGCCTTTCTCTTCCTCCCTGCAGTGCTTGTGGCTGATTGTTCATCATTTGTGGCGGAAGCTTGTAGATTCTTGATCATCACCATGTTGAAGCCTTTTTCAGGGGTCTACACCAGGCCTTCCGATCCTCCTGTGTATAGCTGCCAAAGACAATGAAGAGCCACACCCTTCACTTTTGTTTGGTCATCAAGTAACTGCCCAGCCAATGGGAGTTCTGGGAGAGTGTGACATCACAAAACACATCCTGACAGCTCTGTGGGAGGGATGGGGGAGGTCAAGATGCTCTTGTTAAGGAAAGGAGGCATTAGTTTACCACCCTACAGAACCATAGAAACTGACCTACTTCATCTGCCATGCTCAATTCAGGAGGAGCACAGGACAAAGAAAACATGTTTCCTCCAAGATTTTCACCATGGTCACCCCATTTTGTGGTTCATACTGATCTCACACCCTTAACCATTACCTAGAATTTTGAATATCTACCTAAAATCCCTTTAAAGTGTTATGTGTATTTTATAACAGTAGAGACATGAATCATCTCATTTTCCTCTGCTTCATTTTTTCTTGTGTATCTTCACGACCATTAACCTCTTGGGTAACACCAGGGAACTTTCTATCCCACCTCCATTTCCTCATGTCCACGTAGCTCTCCTGTTTTCTGTTGTCCAGTCTAGAATCACTGTTTCAGGTTGCCTTGACTTCCACAGGGTACTCTAACTTTGTTTCATTTGTGAATAATGTTCAGCTACCTTTATTGTGGCACCCTGATGTGGTTCTAAAGTATAATGCACTAGACTGCAAGGACCATTCGAACTGCAAGATCTGTTTGTATTATCTGGATATAGGATATAACAGATTGTTAAGCAGTCTTCCTCCAACCCTGATGCCACATTCCACTTCATATAATAAATCTTCTCAAATTATTTGCTCAGCATATATTGAATATATATGATGAAGGAATATAGCCCTGGTGCACAAGTTTCCTAATTTTAAACCATTTGTGTTCCTTTTTTCCGCTCCAATAATTGCCTCTAGATCTATGTACAGTTTTCTAATGAGCACAATGAAGTATTCTGGAATAGTTATTCTTTCTAATGGTGTCCATAACTTGTCATTACGCACACAGTTGAAAGTCTATACAAAGTCAATAAAGTACAGGTAAACATTTTTCTGGTATTCCCTTCTTTCAGCCAAAATCCATCCAACATCAGCACTGCTATCCCTCATGCAATGTTCTCTTTATCTCACATCAGCAATAACAGTGAAGATCAAAATTGTAGAGGACAATAAATGCTGGTGAGGATGTGGAGATACTGGGACCCACCTACATTGCTGGTGTGAATGCGAAATTGTCCAACCATTCTGGAAAACAATATGGCATTTCCTCAGAAAGTTGGAAATGGAAATTCCTCAGAAAGTTGGAAATGGAAATACCTTATGATCCAGCAATTTCCCTACTTGGTATATATCCACAAGAAATATAAGCAAGTACATGAGTAGATACACGCACATCAATGTATATAATAGCACTATTCACAATAGCAAAAATATGGAGACATCCTTAGTGCCCACTAAAGGACGAATGGATAAACCAACTTTGCTATATACACACAATGGAATATTATGTTATCATGAAGAATAACAAGGATGCTGAATCTCACTGTATAGCATGGAAAGACCTTAAGGACATTATGCTCAGTGAAATTAGTCAGTCACAAA
>NW_006408773.1:2116542-2119558 GCF_000296735.1 Chrysochloris asiatica | reverse complement strand
GTTGGTGAGGACAATACACAAGAAAGGGGAGGAGGAAGGAAGAACAAGGTAGATAGGAGAACATTTAGGCAAATTTGCTTGGGCTAAATAGAACAGAAGTAAATAGTGGTGTGTGCTCAACCTTGGAACAACAGGGTTCTGTGATACAGGGATCAAGGCGTAGTCTGAATGGATAAAAGAGGGGAAATCATGTTAAAATTCTTTACTGTCTTATGAATATTATTTTCCCCTGCCTACTATTATAAAATAGACACTTGAGTGGGATAGAAAGGAATATCAGAAAACATGATTATAGAAATCTTGTAAGCCTGCCTTCAGCCTATAACTGATTGGAATACCTAAAAAGGGTTGTAGAATTTGACCAGTGAAATATGCTTCTAATGGAGCCTTTGTAGTGTATACGACCTTAAGTGGAATCCTTAGCTGCATGCAGAGCCTTCTGAGGTGGAACATTCCCACTAAAAGGCCAAGCAGACCTGCTTGGAGCAGCTAGAGGAACCGAAGATGCTTCTTGAAAGAAAAACCAACTGGAAAAACCAAAGAAGAAAAATGGCAGTCTGGTTGGCTACTATAAGAACAAGCAAGTCATTCTCCAGGGAGCCATCAAGGCAAGTAATAAATTCTCTTCAACACAAACCCCCTCCAAGAATGTGCAAATATCTGGAATTAGAAAACCAAAAAGGAAGAACATGCTCAGCATTTCTCAAGAGGGGGAAACTAAAGACAAAATTCAAGCCTCAACTTTCATTATTTAAAGATTCTCTGGGCAAATTATTGAATGATGCAGAAAGCATCAAGAGAAGATGGAAAAGATACACAGAGTCACTGTACCAAAAAGAAATGGTTAATGTTCAACCGTTTCAAGAGGTAGCATATGATCAAGATCCAGTGATACTGAAGGAGGAAGTCAAAGGTGCTTTGAAGGAATTGGCAAAGAAAAAAGCACCAGGAATTAATGGAATAAAAATTGAAATCAAGAAAGTGAGTTGGAAAAAACAAAAAGAAAGAAAGTGAGTTGGCACAGGAGGCACTCACTCATCTCTGCCAGGAAATTTAGAAGACACTATCTGGCTGACTGATTGGAAGAGATCCGTATTTCTGCCCTTTACAAAGAGAGGTGCCTCATTGGAATGCGGAAATCATCAGACAATCTCTTTGATATCCCATGGGAGTAAAGTTTTGCTAAAGGTAATACAGAAATGGCTACAATCATATATTGACAGAAAACTTCCAGAGGTTCAAGCCAGATTCAGAAGAGGCCATTATAAGAGGGATATCATTGCTGATGTCTGATGGATCTTGGCTAAAAGCAGAGAATATCAGAAAGATATTTACCTGTGCTTTATTGACTAGGCCAAAGCTTTTGATTGTGTGAATCATGACAAGATATAGACAACAGTGAGAAGTATGAATATTTCGGAACACTTAATTGTGCTCATGAGGAATCTGTACCTGGACCAAGAAGCAGATGTTCGAACAGAACATGGGAACACTGAATCATTTAAAATTAATAAAGGTGTGTGAGAAGGTTGCATTCTTTCACCATACTTATTCAACCTATATGCTAAGCAAATAATCCGAGAAGCTGGTGTATATGAAGAAAAAAGTGGCATCACGTTTTTTTGGAGGAAGACTCATTAACAACCTGTGATATGCAGGTGATACAGCCTTGCTTGCTGAAGTAAAGAGGACTTAAAACATTTACTGATGAAGATCAAAGAGTACAGCCTTCGGTATGTATTACATCTCAATGTATAGAAAACAAAAATCCTCATCACTGGACCAGTAAACAACATTCTTATCAATGGAGAAAAGATTGAAGTTGTCAAGGACTTCATTCTTCTTGGATCAACATTCAACACTCAAGGAAGAGGTAGCCAAGAAATCCAATGATGTATTGCATTACGCAAATCTGCTGATTTTTTAAAGTGTAGAAGAGCAAATTATATCTGCTTGAGGACTAAGGTGCAGCTGACCCAGGCTACGGTGTTTTCAATAATTTCATATGCATGCGAAAGCTGGCCAGTGCATAATGAAGACCGTAGAAGAATTGATGCTTTTGAATTATGGTGCTGGAGGAGAATATTGAAAGTTCCATGGGCTGCCAAAAGAACCAATACATCCGTTTTGGAAGAAGTGCAGCCAGAATGCTCCTTGGAGACCAAGATGGCCAAACTTGGTCTCTTATACTTTGGATATAATGCCAGGAGGGACCAGTTATTGGAGAAATATATCATGTTTGGTAAGGTGTAGGGTCAGAAAAAAGAGGAAGACCCCCAACGAGATGGATTGGACAAGTGGCAGCATCGGTGGACTCAAGCATTGCAACAATAGTGAGGTTGGCCCAGGATTGGGCAGTGTTTTGTTCTGCTGTGCATAAGTCGCTATGGGTCGGTACTGACTCGATGGAACCTAACAACAACAACAACAATAGCTAGTGATCGTGAGCATTTCTTCATATGTTTGTTTGCTGCCCAGATCTCCTCCTTGGTGAAATTTCTATTCATGTCCTGTGACCATTTTTTATTGAGTTATTTTCCTTTTCTTGTAGAGTTATTGTATGTTCCAATATATTTAGGAAATTAGTCCATTGTCTGATGTGTGGTTGCAAAATATTTTTTCCCATTCTGTGGGCTCCCTTTTTAGTCTTTTTTTTTTTTTTTTCTCTCCTAAATGTTTTATTGTGAATTATGTGTTAGTTTACATGGGAGAACATTAGTTTTACATTCATTCCATCGTATATCGTCTCATTCCCATGGTTACAATCCCCTCCATGCAATCCTTCCCCCGTGACCCCCAGGTCTTTAGCACACAGTCGCTCTCACTCTCTGGTTCTAGAGTCTCCAACTGCTCCATCACTCCACGTTATCATCTCTGGCTCCATTTCAGGCATAACTGCTTCTCTGGGTAGGGTACTGCTCTCTGCTCCTCTCCCCTGATGGTCCTAGGGACCTCTGCTCCTAGACTGAAAAGTCAATCACTCCCCTCCTTGTTATAAAACATCTACCTTTACATT
>NW_006408773.1:2104174-2105459 GCF_000296735.1 Chrysochloris asiatica | reverse complement strand
TTAAAGTTTATTTTTTCAGAGATTAGTACTGCCACTCCTCTTCACTTTTTATTGCAGTTGGCTTGGTATATTTTTTTCCATCCTTTGACTTTTAATCTGCTTTTGTCTCTGTGTGTGAGATATGTCTCTTGCAGACAGCATATTGAAGGATCTCGTTTTCTTATCCATTCTGCCATCCTCCATCTCTTAACAGGTGCATTTAATCCATTTACATTCTGTGTTATATTTGATAGGTATTGATTAATTGCTGCCATTATGTTTTGTGTGGGTGTGTGTGTGCTGTTGTTGCTTCTTTGCTCTGTGTGTCGTCCTTTGTTGAGTAAATGATTTTTGTATTCTTTCTTGTGAGTTTCCTCATAGTTTTAATGTTTCCATGTTCTTCTTGGGTTTTCATTATCTTGGTATGTTGTGACATGTTAAGTTTCTTTGAGGTTGCCTTATAGTCCATTAACTTTTCTCACCATTTACTGCAGTCTATTTTATCCTGTAATCGATCTGACCTTCTTACTATCTGGATCTTTGTTCTTACATGTTTACCTTCTTTTACATTGAACTTGTTTTGATCATAGACTGATCTCCCAGATTCTCTGAGTTTGTTCTTATAGTTTTGTTCTGTTCTGAACTCTTCCTTCTGTTGACTTAATTCAGGGAGATGTTGCCACGTATGTCAATCTCTGGTTATTGTCTGTTCTTGATGGTTCTCAGTCCACAGAACCCCGTTTAAGATGTTTTGTAGTGCAGGGTTGGCTTTGGAAAAATCCCTTAGCTTCTGTTTATCTTGGAATGTTTTGATTACACCATCATATTTGATTGATAACTTTGCTGGATAAAGGATTCTTGGTTGGCAATTTTTGTCTTTCAGGGTTTTATAAGTGTTTCCCCATTGCCTTCTTGCTTGCATGGTTTCTGCTGAGAGATATGAGCTTAAGCTTACTTGCTTACCTTTGTATGTGACATTTCTGTTTTCCCTGGCTGCTTTCAGAAGTGTCTCCTTATCTTTGATTTTGGAGAGCTTGACTATGATGTCTTAGTGATTTTTTTTGGGGGGGGGTCTATCCTTTCTGGGGTTTGTTGAGCTTCTTTTATGTTTATCTTTTCACTTTTCAGGATGTTAGAGAAGTTTTCTTCCAGCAGTTCTTCCACTATTTCCTCTGTGGACTTGTGGGATTCTTCTTGTTCTGGAATGCCGATAATTCTTAAGTCATTCCTCTTCATGTTGTCCAACATGAATCTTAGAACATCTTCAGAATTTTTTATCCTTTTTTGTGTTTGTTCTTCTATCTTA
>NW_006408773.1:2089787-2103118 GCF_000296735.1 Chrysochloris asiatica | reverse complement strand
GTAGTAGAACCCTCCAAGGGTGGGGCTGGAGTATCCACTAGCTCAGGCACCCCTATAGTTACCAGAATGTAGGTACGCAGACAGCAAGGGACCAATGAAAACATACAATAATAATAATAATAATAATAATAATAATAATAATGTCCACACCTCTATCTCTGTGGCTCTGTCAGGCGTCCATGGCTGCTCTGATCCTTTCCCCGCTTGGCCCCACACAAAATGGCGGCTTCTGGAACAGCTGTGCCTCCTGAATCAGGAAGCAATGGATTTCTTGCTTCTGCCACAAACTCCCCAGCTGTAAGTCTTCCAACCTTACTGGGACCATTCACTGATACTTCTTGGTCCTGTATTCTCTGTTGTTCTCGGCAGAGCTCATCACTACCCTTCTACCCGATCCTCCATCTTTTTCTGGAAATCCCCCTTTTTAGTCTTTTGATGAAGTCTTTTGATGCACATACATTTTTAATTTTTAGTGTGTCCCATTCATCTAATTTATTTACTTTTGTTTGTGTAAGTTTCAAAATGTTTGGAAATCTGTGTATACCCTTTATTAGAGCTCTCATATTTTGCTCTATTTTTTCATTGATGGCCTTTGTAATTCTGGGATTCATATTTAGGTCTTTAATATATGCTGAGTTGGTTTTTGTGTAAGGCATGAGGTAAAGATTTTGTTTAAGTCTTTTGCATATCGCTTTCTAATTCTGCCAGTACCATCTTTGAAGAGACCATCTCCACCCACTGCAATATACTTAGGTACTTTGTCGAAAATCAGTTGCCTATATGTGGATGGGTTAATTTCGGGATTCCCAATTCTGTTCCATGGTTCAGCGTATATATCATTATACCAGTATCAGGCTCTTTTGACCACTGTAGCCGTGTATTAAATTTTGAAATCAGAATGTGAAAGCCTCCCCATCCTGTTCTTCTTCTTAAGCAGTGCTTTGCTTATCCTTGGTCTCTTTCCTTTCCATATAAATTTGTAATTCTTTTTTAATCTCTTTGAAGAATGTCATTGGAATCTGGATTGGAGATTGCATTGTATGTGTAAATTGCATTTGGTAATATTATCATTTTCACTATGTTAAGACTTCTTATCCAGAAGCGTGGGGTATTCTTCCATTTTTTTTAAGTCTCTTTTGGTTTCTTATAATAGTGTTCTGTAGTTTTCTTGGTATAGGTCCTTTGTTTCTCTGGTTACATTTTATTCCTAGATATTTCATCCTTTGTGTGGCTATTTAAATGGTATTGTTTTTCTAATGTCCTTTTCAGCACTGTCATTATTGGTATAGAGGAATCCAACTGATTTTTGTATGTTGATCTTATACCCTGCCACTTTTCTGAATCCTCCAATGAAGTTTCTAGTGGGTTTTTACTGAGTCTTTCAAGTTTTCTGTATATAGTATCATATCATCTGCAAATAGAGAGAGTTTTACTTCCTCTTTGCCAATTCAGATGCCCTTGATTTCCATATCTTGCCATATAGCTCTGGCTAAGACTACCAGCACAATATTGAATAGGAGTGGTGACAAAGGGCATCCTGTTCACATAGGGAAGGTTCTTGTTCACATAGGGAAGGTTCCTGTTCACATAGGGAAGGCTTTCAGTTTCTCTCCATTGAGTGTAATGTAGGATGTTGGTTTTGTATATATACTCTTGATTATATTGAGGAATTGCCCTTCAATTCCTACTTTGTTGAGTGTTTTTATCAGGAATAGATGTTGGATTTTGTCAAATGCCTTTTCTCCATCAATGTATACAATCATGATTTTTTTTCTTTCTTTTTTCTTGTTTATATGGTGGATTACATTGATTGTTTTTCTAATGTTGAACCAACCTTGCATCTGTGATATGAATCCCACTTGATCATGATGTATGATCTTTTTGATGTGCTGCTGGATTCTGTTGTCTAGGATTTTGTTGAAAATTTTTGCATCGGTGTTCATAAGGGATATTGGTCTATAATTTACTTTCTTAGTGATGTCCTTCCCTGTTTTGCATATAAGGGTTATGCTTGCTTCATAGAATGTATTAGGACATTTTCTATCCTGCTCTGTATTCTAGAATATTTTTAGTAGAATTGGTGACAACTCTTCTCTGAATATCAGGTAAAACTCACCAGTAGAGCCATCTGGACCTGGGCTTCTTTTGTTTGGGAGTTTTTTGATGACCTGATCTATTTCTTCTACTGTTATGGTTCTGTTCAAGTCTTCAAATTCACTCTGTGTGAGTTTAGGTAGGTCGAATTTTTCTAAAAATATATCCATCTCTTCTAAGTTTTCAAATATGTTGGAGTACAACTTATCATAGTATTCTGTTATTATCCTTTTGATTTACTTTGGTTCTGTTGTGATATCACCCATGTGGTTTCTAATGTGTGTTATTTGTCTCTTCTCCCTCTTTTCTTTTGTTAGTTTTGCCAGTGGTTTGTCAATTTTATTAATCCTTTCAAAGAACAAACTTCTTGTCCTATCGATTCTTTCTATAGTTTTCTATCTCATTTATTTCTACTCTGATCTTTTTTATTTATTTTATCTTGGTGACTGTAAAGTCCCTCTGTTGGTCTGTTTCTAATTGCTGGACATGCTGTGTTAATGTGTTAATTTTGATTCTTTCTCTTTTTTTGGATGTGAACATGTATCACAATAAATTGTCATCTCAGCATGGCTTTTTCCGCATCCCAAAGATTTTGGTATGCTGTGTTTTCGTTCTCGATTGTTACTAGGAGCATTCTGAATTCACATTTTATTTCTTCTATTACCCAGGCGCTTTTCAAGAGGGTGGTATTCAATCTACATGCATTAAATTTTATTTCCTTGATCTTCTTATTGTGGATTTCTAGTTTTGTGGCATTGTGGTCTGAAAAAGATGCTTTGTATTGTTTTAATGTTTGTAAATTTATGGATGCTTTCTTTGTGACCTAACACATGGTCAATTCTGGAGAATCTTCTATGTGCACTGGAAAAGAATGTATATTTTGCTGTTGTTGGGTTGAATGCACTCTACATGTCTATTAGGTCAAGTTGGTGGATTGTGCTGTTTATTTCCTCTGTACCTTTGTCGAGTTTCTTTCTGGTTGTTCTATCCCTATTCATAAGTGACGTATTAAAATCCCCCATTGTAATTGTAGATTTATCTATTTCTTTCTTTAACTTTAGTAGGGTTTGCTTTATATATCTTGGTGCTCTTTCATTTGGAGCGTAGATATTTATTAAGGTTATGTCATCTTGCTCAGTTGACACTTTAATCATGAGATAGTGTCCTTCTTTATCTCTTATGCTGGTTTTTGTCTGAAAGGTTATTTTTTTAGAGATTAGTATTGCCACTCCTGCTTGTTTTTTTAATGCTGTTAGCTTGGTATATTATTTTCCATCCTTTAACTTTTAGTCAGTTTATGTCTTTGTATGTAAGGTTTGGTTTTTTGCAGGCAGCATAATAAAGGGTCTTGTTTTCTTATCCATTCATCCATTCTCAGTCTCTTCATTGGTGCATTTAATCCATTTACATTCAGTGTAATTATCGATAGGTATGGATTAACTGCTGTCATTATGTTAATTTTTTGTGGTGCTGTTTGTTCCTTTGTTCTGCATGCCTTCTTGTGCTTCATTCATGTTTTTTGTAATATTTCTTATCGGTTTATACTTAGATTTAATGTTTCCTTGTTCTGCTTGAATCTTCATTTTTATTGTAAGTTGTGAAGTAATAAATTTCTTTGGGGTTACCCTATAGTCTATTAAGTTTTCCCTGCATTTAAGACAGTCTATTTTATCCTTACATCTACTCGACCTCCTCACCACCTGGATCTCTGTTCCTATATTTTCCCCTTCTTTGACAATTTTAATAGTTTGGTCTTTGATTGCCTCACAGGTCCTCTGAATTCATGGCTGCAATTTTATTCTGCTCTGAACTCTGCTATCCATCGACTAAGTTCCAGGTGGTGTTGCCATATCTTTCAATCTGTGGTTGTTGTCTGTTCTTAATGGTTTTCATTCCAAAGAACTCCCTTTAGGATGTTTTAAAGTGCTGGATTGGCTTTAACAAAATCATTTAACCTTCTGTTTATCCTGGAATGTTTTGATTACACCATTGTATTTGATTGAGAGTTTTGCTGGATAGATGATTCTTGGTTGGTAGTATTTTTTTTCTTTTAAGGTGTTATTTATGTCGCCCCATTGCCTTCTAGCCTGCATGGTTTCTGCTGAGAAGTCAGAGCTTAATCTGATTTGCTTGCTTTTGTAGGGAACACTTCTCTTTTCCCTGGCTGTTTTTAGGATTCTCTCCTTGTCTTTGATTTTAGAGAGCTTGATTATGATATATCTCGGTGATTTTCTTTTGGAGTCTAACCTTCCAGGGGTTCTTTCAGCTTCTTGAATGTTTATCTTCTTCTCCTTCATGATATTAAGAAAATTTTCTTCCAGAAGCTCTTCAACTAATTCTTCTTTGGACTTCTGTGATTATTCCTGTTTTGGAATGTCAATTATTTGAAGTTATTACTCTTTATGTTATTCAGCATGACTCTGTTTAGATTTTTTAATAATTTTTTCTGCTTGCTCTTCTATGTTAGCATTATTGAGAGATTTGCCATCCAGTTTGCTGGTTCTGGCTTCCATATTTTCAATTCTACTCCTTTGCCCTTTCAGTATATTGTCCATTTCTGATATTTTATTATTAATCATCTGGACTTCTTTTTGCAGCTTTTGGATTGTTTCCAATGACACATCTATCCTGTATGATTGCTCCTATAGCACTTTCCTGACTTCTTACTTGTTTTCCTCCACCTCTTTTCAGAGCATTTGAATTTACTTCCATATTACTCTTCTAAATTCCTTCTCAGGCAGATCCAGAGCCAGCTCTTTTACTGGAAAGTCTGTGTCTGATTCTAGCTCACTTGCCTCAGTTACATTTTTTTTTTGTTTTTGGACATTTGTTGAGATTTTTAATTTTGTTTTGTTGGACATTTTTCAGCAGTTATGTGAATTTTTAATGCTTAAATGGATGTATGTTACTTTGTTGTTCAGCTTTATGAGCATCTCCTGGTGGATATGATCTGGACATAAGCTTCTCTTTTCACGTGTAATGTCTAGCACCTGGTTTTGGCTCTTGTCCAGATAGTGGGGTATTACAGAGTAAGCTTGTAGCTTGGCTTTATGGGCACAGTTGCTGTCTCTTCTTGAGTAAAGTAGGGGGAGAAAACTACAACCTCTGGGAGAAAAATGAGGCCAAAAGCACCAAAGAAAGAAACAATATAAAAGCAGAGACAGAAACCATCAATCAAAAACAAATATAAAATTATGATTGACACTGTACACTGGCCTTTGCTGTGCAGGCAAGGATAAAGGATCCCACCTAGGTAATCTTTGAGGCTGGTTCCTAGGCTCAGAACATCATAAGATGCAGCCTTCGGGTTTCCTCTCTGTGCCGTTGGAAAACTGTTGGTGTAAATCTGGACCCTTTTGGGGGTGTGCTCTCGCCCATCTGAAGGCATCTGGCTGTGCAGTGAGTGGTTGATCATGGTAAAGAGTAGAGATGCGAGAAAAATGAAATGTGAAAGATGAAAAATCAATCATACTTCTCCCTCCAGATGCACAGCTCCGCAGCTTCTAGTGGTGGGTCACTGCCCCAGCTTGGCTGTGGCCCTGCACTCCAACCTTAGGACTTCTGGCTGCTGGCCGCCACGGCTGTATCGATTCAGAAATCACCATATTTTGCTTCCACAGGCAGATTTCTTCTCAGTGGGCACAGAAAACTAGTGCCCATAACCTTAAATAAGATCCAAAGCTCCGCAGTTTTTCTGTGAACCGCTCTTTCTCTGTTTGTTTGTTTGTTTTTGTTGTTGTTTGTTTGTTTGTTTTTTGTGGGGGGGGGAGTTTGGCAGAGGAATTTTCACTGTCTGTCTCTGCTTTCCCTGCCCCAAAACTGGAAGTCTGCTTGTTTGTTTTTAATGACATTTTATTCCAGGATTTCCTGTTTAAGTACAAATACACCTGGATAGAATAACTCCTTAACCCATTATGACCAAAAATTTTGCTTAGATGTACTAAATTAATAATATCTAAGTTTTTAACTTGTTGTATTTTCAGGAACACACCAGTTTAATAGGAATTCAAAAACGATAAGAGCAGGGAAGCACAAATATCTAACATCTTCTATTTCCAAATTGTTTGCCATTGTTGAGTTTAATCATGTATTATATGAGAGAATGATGGGTTTAATTAAACATTGGTATAATCACTAAATAATTTCTAAAATATTGAAGAGGGAAGAAATATTAGTGATCCTCAAATTCAAATACTTCACAGCTTAGAGGAAGAACTGGCAAGGGGGGAAGACGTTAATCCTAATTCAGTATTTATTCTTGTATACCAAATTGATTATTTTCATTTTTGTGAAGAAACTACTGATCCAAATCAGCTGATGACCATATGGTTTACTATGCCGGAAATGACAAAATAAAGGGAAATGGTGTAGCATTCATTGTCAAAAAGAATATATACAGATCAGTCTTGAGGTACAAAACGGTCTATGATAAGGTAATATCCATGCACCTTCAGGAAAGCCCAGTTAACACCACTATTATTCAAATTCATGCACCAACCACTAAAGCCAATGAAGATGAAATAGAAGAATTCTATGAACTTCTTCGATCTGAAATCTATCAAAAATGCAATCAAGATGTATTGATTATTACTGGTGATTGGAATGCAAATGTTGGGAGTAAAGAGGAAGGATCAGTAGTTCGAAAATATGGCCTTGGTAATAGAAATGATGCTGGAGAACAAATGACAGAATATTGCAAAATCAACGATTTGTTCATTTCAAATACCTTCTTTAGACAGCATAGGAGATGACTATACACATGGACTTCACCAGATGGAATACATAGAAATCAAATTGACTACATCTGTGGAAAGAGAAGATGGAAAACCTCCATATCATCAGCAAAAACAAGGCCAGAGGCAGACTTTGGACAATACAATCAATTGCTCTTAGGTAAATTCAAACTGAAGCTGAAGAAAATGAAGACAAGTCCATGAGAGCCAAAATATGACCTTGAGTATATCCCATCTGTATTTAGAGATCACCTTAAGAACAGATTTGACACGTTAAGCATTAAAAACCGAATACTAGAAGACTTGTGCGATGACATCAAGAACATCATACATGAAGAAAGCAAAAAGTCATTGAGAAGACAAGAAGGAAGGAAAAGGTCAAAATGAATGTCAAAAGGCACACTGAAACTTGTTATCCAGCATAAAGATGCTAAAGGAAATGGAAGAAATGAGGAGGTACAAGAGCTGAACAGAAAATTTCTAAGATCAGCTAGAGAAGATAAAGCTAAATATTACAACAAAATGTGCAATGATCTGTAATCAAAAAATCAAAAAGAAGAACACGCTCAGCATTTCTCAAGCTGGAGGAACTGAAGAAAACATTCAAGCCTCAACTTTCTTTATTGGAAAATTTTCTGGACAAATGGTTGAATGATGCAGAACGCATTAAGAGAAGATGGAAGGAATACACAGAGTCCTTATATCAAAAGGAAATAGCGAATGTTCAACCATTTCAAGAGGTAACATATAATCAAGAGCCTATGATACTGAAGGAGGAAGTCCAAGGTGCATTGACTTTTGGCAAAGAACAAGGCACAAATAATTGATACAATGAAAATTGAAATCTTTCAAGAAAGTAAGTTGGGGGAGGTTCAGGCTTGGGTTACAGCAGCAAAAAACAGATAGTGTACTCTCTGGTGAGAAGGGAAGAGGATTTCACGAAGGAAGAACTCATAAAACAACTCAAGAGCTCCGGATCTACCATAAGATCCAAGACGTCACTTTTCCACACTCGCAAGTGAAAACATCACGATTTTAAGGAAAATATGGTTAGTTAGGGATCTGGAGACGGTACTCCCTTGGCCACTACCCTGCCCTGGAAGAGTTGAAGGGTGGGGCTAAAGACAGTCCAGCTTAGACAACCACTCTAAAAGTGATGCAGTGCAAAGGAATCTACAAAAAAAAAAAAAAAAAAAGGGAGAGAGATGCGGGCTACTACACATTTCTCTCTTGTTTTCCCACTCTCATTGCTCAACCTGGCATCAGGTGGGAGAGTTTTCCCATGGTACAGAGAGAGGGAGTTTGGCAGCGACCTCTGACATTACTCACAGAGTAAGAGACCAAAAAGTTTACCCAGCGGGCCCCTTGATGATGGTGCACCATGGAGTAGGTTCTGACTCAAGACGACCCTGTGCGGGGTTTCTGGGGCTATGGCTCTATGCGGGAGTGCAGCACCTGGCCTTTATCCCACTGTGCATCTGGTGGTTTCAAGCTGCTGACCCTGCTGTTCAAGGTCTCTGAGCCTCCTGAGCTCCCTGCACGAGACCAATTCAAAGCAATCTGTAAAACCCCAGCTTAAAATGACTCAACCGTCCCGAGAATTGCGTTGTGCACACGCAGATCCTTAACTGACTTTCAGAGACAAAAATAGTGGACAATCTTTCTCCCATTAGTTCCCCAATATCCACCTGCACACCTCTACTGTGGTGACTAGAGGAGGGGCCTGAGAGTTTGGACATCCCCACCCCATGCTACAGGCTTCTAATTGCACACATATAGATGGTGTAGCTCAGGACAGTCAACCACAGCTTCATTTCTGTTACAAAGTGGTGATTTTTGTCTATGCATTTATACTACTTCTGCTTTTGGTCCTTTTGATCACACATCTTTCCTGGAAGTTGGAACTTTTTCTCCCTACGTTACCCAAGATGAGACCATATAGCCAAGCTATAAGCATACCCCATAATATTCCACCACTGAGACAAGACCCAACAACACTCACTAAGCATTACATGCCAAAAGGGAAGCCTATCTCCTGATCATATTCACCAGGAGACACCCAGTAAGCTTAACAACAAAAAACAAACATTCACATGAGCTTTAAAACAAAACAAAAAACAACAACACATAATTATCATGACAAATAAAAATCAATAAACAATATTTAAACATGGCCAAAAACAGAAGTGAGAAACAGATGCAAATGATCTGGAGACAGACAAAGGCTTTATAGAGGCGGTAGAGAAGGTTTTGGATATGCCTGAGAAAGAATTCAGGAGAATGATATGAAAACAATATTGTGCTGGAGCTTTAGCCAGTGCTATACAGCATGATAGGGAAATTAAAGGACTCCAAATTGGCAATGAGGAAGTAAAACTCTCCTTATTTGCAGACTATATGATGCTAATCATAGAAAACCCCAAAGACTCAGCAAAAAAATTCTAGACCTCATTGAAAGATTCAACAAAGTGGCAAGATATAAGATCAACATTAAAAAATCAGTTGGATTTTTCTACAGCAAGAACGATAGCACTGTAAAGGACATTAGGAAAACAATATCATTAACAATAGCCAGGGTCGCTATGGGTCAGACCCGACTCGATGGCACTTAACAACAACAACAACAACACAAAGGATGAAATATTCAGGAATAAATGTAACCAGAGAAACATAGGACTTATACAAAGAAAACTACAAAACACTACTACAAGAAACCAAAAGAGACCTACAGAAGTGGAACATACCATGTTCCTGGATAGGAAGACTCAACATAGTGGAAATGTCAGTACTACCCAAAGCAATTTACACATACAATGCAATCCCAATCCAGATTCCAACAACATTCTTCAAAGAGATGGAAATGACAATTACTAATTTTATACAGAACGGAAAGAGACCCAGGATAAGCAAAGCATTGCTTAAAAAGAAGAGCAAGGTTGAAGGTCTCTCACCCCCCGATTTCAAAATTTACTACATGGCTACAGTGGTCAAAAAAGTCTGGTACTGGTACAAAGATAGATACATTGACTAATGGAACAGAAACGAGAATCCAGAAATTACCCAAATCACATACAGCCAAATGATTTTCGACAAAGTGCCTAAGCATATTGCATGGGGAAGAGACATTCTCTTTAACAAATGGTGTTGGCAGAAATGGAAAGCAATATGTAAAAGACTGAAACAAGACCTTTGCCTCACACGCTATACAAAATCGAACTCAAAATGGGTTAAAGATCTAAATGTCAATCCCAAAATTTTGAAGGTCATCAATGAAAAAATAGAGACAAATGTGAGGGAGTTAATTCAGGGCATATACAGACTACCAAACATTTTTAAAAGTACACAAACAAAATTAGACAAAATAGATGAGTGGGACATACTAAAAATTAAAAACTTAAGTGCATCAAAAGACTTCACCAATGGAGTAAAAACAGAACCCACAGAATGGGGAAAAATATTTTGTAATGACACATCTGATAAGAGACTCATTTCTAAAATATATAGGAAACTACAACACTTCTACAAGAAAAAGACAAATAACCCAATGAAAAAAATGGGCACAGGATATAAACAGACACTTCACCAAGAAAGAGATCCAGGCAGCCAACAAACATATGAAGAAATGTTCACGATCACTAACCATCAGAGAAATGCAAATCAAAACAACAATGAGATACCATCTCACACAAGCAATAACAGCAAAGATCAAAAAAGGAGAGGACAACAAATGCTGGAGAGGATGCAGAAAGACTGGGACCCTCCTACATTGTTGGTGGGAATGCAAAATGGTCCAACCACTCTGAAAAGCAATATGGTGCTTCCTCAGGAGGTTGGAAATAGAAATACCATATGACCCAGCAATTCCTCTACTTGGTATTTACCCACAGGAAATAAGAGCCATAACACGAGTAGGTATATGAACACCAATGTTCATAGCAGCACTATGTACAATAGCAATAAAATGGAGACAACCAAAATGCCCATCAACTGAAGAATGGATAAACAAACTGTGGCACATACACACAATGGAATACTATGCTACCTTGAAGAACAACAAGGAAGCTGCAAGCCATCACATAACATGGATGAACCTTGAGGACATTATGCTGAGTGAAATTAGTCAGTCACAAAAGGAGAAATACTGCCTGACACCATTATTTTAAAAGACTAAGAAAAAGAACCCACCCAAAAGGGGGAAAAATCTAAATATATACGTGCTGATCACCGGTATGTATGGGATGAGTGGTAGGGAGGGAGGGGAAGAAAGAGCACAGGGTAGGGAATAGACACAGGAGAGCCTGGGAGCGGGGTGGTGGGGGGCTGGAGAGAAGGCTGGCAATAAATAAGAAGGGAGAGAGGAAAAAGAACAAGGCGAACGGGAGAACGGTTGGGCAGGTTCACATGGGCTAGGTGGGACAATGCTAAATGAAGAGGTGTGCACAACTCTGCAATAACAGGGCTTCAGGATACAGGGATTGAAGCATGTCTTGAAAGGGGGAAATGAGGGAAATACTGTTAGAATGCTTGGCAGTCCTTTGAATTTGGTCTTCCTTGCATACCATTGTGAAATAGACACTTGAGGGGGTGGGGAACAGCCAGAAACATCATGACAGAAAACATGTAGGCCCATATCTAGCCTATAACTAACTGGAAAACCTTGGTGGGGAGTGGGGGGTGGGGGTGGCTTGAAATTGTCCAGACCCAAAATGGTGGGGGGACTATGATGGCATGGACCAATGGAGTGGTTGGGGACATGGGACTCCGGGAGGGAGAGGAGCTGTTTGCTGACAGCTGGGGTGGGGCCTGTGGGGTGTATCCTTTGGTTATTTGATGATGCACGAAGCGGATTTTAATCAATGCAATGAAATGAAATACTATAGGATGAATGAAATAATGATGTATGCACAAACTTGGAACAACAGGGGTCTGGGATACAGGGATTGAGACATGGTTGGAATGGGTAAAAGGGGGGAAATAATGTTAAGATACTTGGCTGTCTTTTGAATCTTGGTTCCCCTGGCATAATGCTATAAAATAGACACTGGAGGGTGAGAGAAAGGAATAGCCAGAAATACCACCATAGAAAGCTTGTAAGTCTGTCTTCTGCCTATAACCAATTGGAATAACCAAAAAGATGCTACAATATGCCGAGTGAAGAGGGTTTCCTGTGGAGCTTCTGCATTACAAAAGACTGACAGCATTCAGAATCTTCTGAGGGGAAATTTCCACTTGAAAGGACAAGCAGACCAGCCTGGAGTGGTCAGAAGAACAGAAGATACTTCCTGAAAGAAAGAATGACAGGAAAAAAAAAAAATAATAATATAGGTAGGCTGACTGATTACTATAAGAACAAACAAGTGGCTCACCCAGGAGACATCAAGGCAAGTGGTTGGGTCCCCCTCAGGGCAAACCCCCTTCTAAGATTAAATGTCAATGGGAATGCATGCTCTGATTGGTGACCATGTTCGTTACCAATAAGGGGAAGTGAGGGAAAAACAGCAATGAAGCTGCGAGCTAAGCCCTACAATGCTCAGTAGACTCCTGCGAACCCGGATGGAGACCTGGTTGGCTAGCAGTGTGACAAGCCCAGGGGACTCTTGGACCTAGAGTCAGCGACATAGCCACAGAGGACTAGAGTGGAGAGTGAAGCATCCAACTGATAAGAAGAGAAGACACATGCATAAGTACACCCACACTTGCGGATAATACCCACTTGACCTGGCTTCAATGGCTGGATGATCAGAGCTCAAACAGATGAAGAAAGAAGGGGGGGGGGGAGAATAATCTGATATAATTTTATGAACTTGAGATATACCTATGAAAGCAGTAGCTCAAAAGAGTGAATAAATCTTTACAGCGAGGATCATTGCCACCTCCTCCACACACGGGGAGGACTGGGATGAGCTACTTGGACATTGGCTACCTAGAATGGGAGGGGGAGGATACAGAGTCAAGAAGTGACTGGCTTACAAGCTTTCAAGAGGGAACCTAGATCCAAAGGGTTGGAGCAAGGTAGAATCTGCACTGAGTGGTATCCATTCTTCCTAGTTAGGGCTGATGCAAGGATATGCGGATTGGTTTCTTGTGATACAACAGCAAATAATTGTTAAATAATTGTTATCAGGAATGATTATAAGGTCTGGAAGTGGAAAGGTAGACGTTTTGGGGCAAAGGGAGGGGAGTGATTAACCTTGCAGTCTAGAAGTAGAGGTCCCTGGGACCATCAAAGGAGAAGAGTGGAGAATGGAACCCTACCCAGAGAAGCAATGATGCTAGGGATGGAGGCAGAAATTATGACGTCGGGAGAAGGAGCGGCTGGAGACTTTGGACCCAGAGAGGGAGAGGGGTGGTATGCAGACGACCAGTGGGCAGACTTACAGGGTATACCCTGTTTTATGGATGATGCATGGAAGGGATTGCAACCATGACAAGCAAATGATATACGACGAGATCAATGTGAAGCTGATGTCCTCCCATGTAAACTATCAGATAATTTACAATAAA
>NW_006408773.1:2087222-2089687 GCF_000296735.1 Chrysochloris asiatica | reverse complement strand
ATGGATGATGCATGGAAGGGATTGCAACCATGACAAGCAAATGATATACGACGAGATCAATGTGAAGCTGATGTCCTCCCATGTAAACTATCAGATAATTTACAATAAAACATTAAAAAAAAAAAAAAAAGAAGAAGAGCTCCAATGATATGGATTGACACAGTGATGGCAACAATGGGCTCAAACATACCACTTGTGAGGATGGTGTAAGACTGGGCAGTATTTTGTTCTGTTGTGGGCAGAATTGCTATGAATCAGAATCAACTCAGTGGTACCTAACAACAACAGCAAAGCATAACATTTAAACTATTTTATGTCTCTCGTCCAGACAAAATAAAATTAATTAGTCTTCTTTAGAAAAAAAAAAAAAAAAAGTAAGTGAGGTGGCACAGGAGGAACTCACTCATCTCTGTCAAGAAATTTGGAAGGCATCTATCGGGCCAACTGATTGGAAGAGATCCATTTTGTGCCCATTCCAAAGAGAGGTGACACAATGGGGTCCAAAAATAATCAGACAATCTCTTTGATATCCCATGCGAGTGTGAATACAGTTGTACTAAGTGTAATAGAGAAATGGCTGCACGCATACATTGATAGGGAACTTCCATAGGTTCAAGCCAGATTCAGAAGAGGCCATGGAACGAGGGATATCATTGTTGATATCTGATGGATCTTGGCTGAAAGCAGAGAATATCAGAAAGATGTTTACCTGTGCTTTATTGACTATGCAAACACTTTCAATTGTGTGGATTATGACAAGCTATGGACAACATTGTGAAACATGAGTATTCTCGAACACTTATTTGTACTCATGAGGAATCTGTACCTGGACCAAGACGCAGTTGTTCGAACGGAACATGAAAACACTGAATGGTTTAAAATTAATGGAGTTATGCAACAAGGTTGTATTCTTTCACCATACTTATTCAACCTGTATGCTGAGCAAATAATCTGAGAAGATGGGTTATATGAAGAAAAACGGAGCATCAGATTAACAACCTGCAATATGCAGATGATACAATCTTCCTTGCTCAAAGTGAAGGGGACTTAAAATATGTACTGAAGAAGTTCAAAGAGCACAGACTTCCGTATGGGTTACATCTCAATGTAAAGAAAACAAATGTATTCACCACTGGATGACAGTCTTATAAATGGAGAAAAGATTGAAGTTGTCAAGGACTTCATTTTTCTTGCATCAGCTATCAAAGCTCATGGAGGCAGCAGTCAAGAAATCAAATAATGGGAGGCGGGGCTTGATGGTGGCTAGGGTAGAGGTGCAGTGAAGTTCTCCATCAGCAATACCACAGAATACCAGGCAAAGCAGATTCAGGGCAGAGCTCCAAAACTCGGAACCACAGAGATAGGAATATTTTGATGCTTCGAAGTCTTATAGATTGTGGAACTTGAAGCTAAAGTAAAAAATTGCATATTTTTGAATCTGCGGGGCTGGGCTTGGAGGCCTGGAGCCAACATCTTGGGTGAGAACAAATGGCAAGACCAAATGGTGTAGCAGAAACAACACGGAAAAACGCCTTGGGAACCTTGGAGTAAAGGTGGAAAATACACTTTGTCAGTTGCTTTGTTCTGATTTTCTTTTCTTTTTTTTTTTGGTATCTGGTCATTGGTGTGCCCACTATTTGCCCACCTCCATTCTGGTGATTAGAGGGGGAGCCTGAGCGAGTAGACATCCCCCACCCTCACCACTGGTGAGTTCTTCTGCCACGCATGTGCACAGATACTCAGCCCAAGAGCAGGCCATGAAGGTTTTTGCTTTTTGTCTTTTGCTTTTCTTTTTAATGCAGGAAAGGGTAGAATGAGGCTGTAGAGAGGGAAAGAGAGTTTAAAAACAAAACAGGCCAAAAATTAAATTAAAACCTGAGATATACCATAACAACAAACACTGGCGTCTTGAAATCTCTCAGGCAGCTTTGAAAGCAAGAAACTGAAGATAGGACTAAAGTCATACTCATATTTTTGTTGTCAGGTGCCATTGAGTCAGAACCAACTCATAGCGACCCCATGCACAGTAGAACGAAACAATGTCCGATCCTGGGCCAGCCTCATTACCGCTGATGCACTTGAGTTCATCAATGATGCCACCTGGCCAATCCATCTCGTTAGGGGTCTTCCTCTATTTCTCTGACCCTTCACCTTACCCAGCATGACATCCTACTCCAGAGACTGTTTCCTCTGGACAATATGTCCAAAGTATGAGAGACGAAGCTTAATAATCTTGGCCTCCAAGGAGTACTCTGGCTGCACTTCTTCGAAAACAGATTTATTGGTTCTTTTGGCAGTCCATGGCTAATATGCATATTAGGCTACATTTTTTTTTTCTTCATTCCCTCCTCTCTCTTTTCTGTGATTATAGACTGCAGTATTCAGTCTAGATTTTGTTGTTGCTGGTTTTTTTTTTTTTTTTTTTTTTTTACTGCGCTGTTTTGCTGTTATATGCTCCGCCTTCT
>NW_006408773.1:2083725-2087025 GCF_000296735.1 Chrysochloris asiatica | reverse complement strand
CCAGGCAAGAACCAATACCAACTGCCATATACCAGGGAAACAGACAACACCTGTGAAAGTTACTCTGAGGTAAGCAATAAGAAGAGTGAAAAGGGAAGCCAACATCCTGATCACATCTCCTGGAAGCAATCAGAAAACATAAAAAATACCAAAAACACATACTTAATTAAGTATTAAGGCTACAGATAAACACTACACATTTCCAAGAAACAAAAAACATATCAGCACATGTCCAGAGACAAGATAAAATGTCAGAGACAAATGACCTAGAAGTAGACATGGACTCCATTCTGGAAGAAGGGCAGGCCTTGGAAATTCCTGAGAAGGAATTCAGAAAAATTATTATAAAATGTTTCAAAACACTTTATAATGAAGTTGAGAAAAATAAGGAAGAAATCAGGAAACTACTACAGGAACAATCAAATAAGATACATACAGCATTGGAAACAATTCAAAACCTACAGAAATAGGTCCAAACGATCAAAACAGAATATCAAAAATAGACAATACTCTGAAAGGGCAAAGGAGCAGAATAGATGAGATGGAAGGCAGAACTAGTGAACTGGAAGACAAATCTCCCATTACCACTAAGATAGAAGAACAAATACAAAAAAGGATTAAAAAAAAATCTGAAGAAGGTCTAAGATTCATGTTGGACAACATGAAGAGGAATAACTTAAGAATTATTGGCATTCCAGATCAAGAAGATTCGCATAAGTCCACAGCGGAAATAGTTGAATAACTGCTGGCAGAAAATTTCTCTAACATCCTGAAAAGTGAAAAGATAAATATTCAAGAAGCTCAAAGAACTCCAAGCAAGATAGACCCTAAAAGAAAATCACCAAGACATATCATAGTCAAACTCTCCAAAATTAAAGATAAAGAGACACTTCTGAAAGCAGCCAGGGAAAACAGAAGTGTCATATACAAAGGCAAGCAAGTCAGATTAAGCTCGGATCTCTCAGCAGAAGCCATGCAAGCAAGAAGGCAATGGGGAGACATATATAAAACCCTTAAAGAAAAAAGTTACCAACCAAGACCTTTAACCAGCAAAGCTATCAATCAAATATGACGGTGTAATCAAAACATTCCAGGATAAATGGAAGCTAAGAGATTTTGCAAAAGCCAACCCTCCTATGAAAAACATCCTAAAGAGAGTTATGTGGACTGAGAGACAACAGGAACAGAGAACAACTAGAGATTGACATACGTGGCAGCACCTCCCATAATTAAATCGACAGAAGGAAGAGTCGAAAACAGAACAAAACTATCAGAACAAACTCAGAGAATCTGGGAGGTCAGTCTATGATCAAAACAAGTAAAATGTAAAAGAAGGAAAACACAGAGGAACAGAGATCCAGATGGTGAGAAGGTCAGGTCGATTACTTGATAAAATAGACTGCACTAAATGGAGAGAAAAATTAATGGACTATAAGGCAACCTTAAAGAAAATTAATACTTCACAACATACCAACAGAATGAAAACCCAAGAAGAACATGGAAACATTAAACTATGAGGAAACTCACAAGAAAGAACACAAAAACCATGAATTGAACAAAGGAAGACACACAGAACAAAGAAAGGTATAACACCCCCCAAAAAAACCAAAAAACAAAAAAACAATGGCAGCAACTAATCATTACCTATCGATAATTACATTGAATGTAAGCTGATTAAATGCACCTGTTAAGAGACAGCGGGTGGTAGAATGGATAAGAAAACAAGATCCTTCAATATGCTGTCTGCAAGAGACTCAACTCACACAGAGACAAAAACAGATTAAAAGTCAAAGGATGGAAAAAATATACCAAGCTAATTGCAACAAAAAATGAACAGGAGTGGCAGTACTAATCTCTGAAAAAATAAACTTTAAGGCAAAAAAAACAACATAATAGGTAAAAATGAACATTATGTCATGATTAAAAGGACAATTGAGCAAGATAAAATAACTGTAATAAATGTCTAAGCTCCCAATGAAAGAGCTCTAAAATATATTTTTAAAAACTATACTAGATTTGAAGAAAGAAATAGATGAATCTAATACTGGGTGATTTTAATACACCACTTTAAAAAATGGATAGAACAACCAGAAAGAAACTTGACAAAGACACAGAAGAACTAAATAACACAATCAGCCAACTAGACCTCATAGATGTGTACAGAGCATTCAACCCAACAACAGCACAGTACACATTATTTTCTAGTACACATGGAACATTCTCCAGACCATATTTTAGGCCACAAAGCAAATCTCCATAAATGTACTAATATCAAATTACTACAAATAATCTTCTCAGGCCACAATGCTATCAAATTAGAAAACAGAAATAGGAAGACCAAGGAAATCAAGTCAAATACATGGAAACTGAATAAAACCATGCTGAAAAGAGACTGGGTAGTAGAAGAAATTAAATGTGAATTCACAAAGTTCCTAGAAACAAATGGGAACAAAAACACAACATACCAAAATCTTTGGGACATAGCCAAAGCGTGCTGAGAGGACAATTTATTGCAATAAACTCACACATCCAAAAAGAAGAAACAACCAAAATTAACACATTAACACATCACCTACAACAATTAGAAACAGACCAACAGGGGGAACCGACAGTCACAAAAAGAAAAAATAAAGATTAGAACAGAAATAAATGAGATGGAAAACAGAAAAATTATAGAAACAATCAATAGGACAAGAAGCTCCATCTTTGAAAGGATTAACAAAATTGACAGACCATTGGCAAACCTAACAAAAGAAAAGAGGGAGAAGACCCAAATAACATGTATTAGAAACCACATGGGCAATGTCACAAGTGAACGAACGGAAATCAAAAGCGTAGTAACAGAATACTATGAAAATTTGTACTCCAACAAATTTGAAAACTTAGAAGACATGGTTGCATTTTTAGTTAAACACGACCTACCTAAACTTACACACAGTGAAGTAGAAAACCTGAACATATCTATAACAAAAGAAGAAATTGATCACATAATCAAAAAATTCCCAACCAAAAAAAGTCCAGGCCCAGATGGCTTCACTGGAGAATTCTACCAAACATTCAGGGAAGACCTGTCACCAATTCAACTCAATTTATTCCAGAAGATAGAGGAGGATGAAAAACTTCCTAATACATTTTATGAAGCAAGCATAACCCTTATACCAAAACCTGGAAAGGATGTCACTAAGAAAGAAAATTATAGACCAATATCCCTCATGAACATAGATGCAAAAATTCTCAACAATATCCTAGCCAACAGAATCCAGCAACACATCAAAAAGATAATACATCATGATCAAGTGG
>NW_006408773.1:2045460-2081758 GCF_000296735.1 Chrysochloris asiatica | reverse complement strand
CGAGAAGATATATGCACACCAATGTTCATAGCAGCACTATTTACAATAGCAAAAAGATGGAGCCAGCCAAAGGGCCCATCAACTGAACAATGAATAAACAAACTGTGGTACATACACACAATGGAATACTATGCTACCTTCAAAAATAACAAGGAAGCTGTAAGCCACTACTTAACATGGATGAACCTTGAAGACATTATGTTGAGTGAAATTAGTCAGTCACAAAAGGAGAAATACTGCATAGGACCACTAGTGTAAAAGAATAAGAAAAACAACCCATACTTAAAGAGGGGTGGATTCTTTGCTGGTTGCTGGGATGTGGGGGAGTGAGGGGGATGGGAAGGTGGAGTGCAGGGCAGGAAATAGACACAGGATAGTTTGGGTGCTGGGGAGGGGGGCAATATACAAGAAGGGAGAGGTGAATGGATGAACAAAGCAGATGGGAGTAAAATTAGGCAGGTTTGCTTGGGATAGGTAGAACAAAGGTAAATAATGATGTATGCACAACATTGGAACAACAGGGATGTGTGACACAGAGATTAAGACTTGGTTGGAATGGATAAAAGTGGGGAATAATGTTAAGATGCTTGGCTGTCTTTTGAATCTTGGTTTTCCTTGCATTATATTATAAAATAGTCACGTCAGGGGAAGAGAAAGGAATAGCCAGAAACATCACCATAGAATGCTTGTAAGTCCATCTTATGCCTATACTTGATTGGAATACCTAAAATGTCGCTCCAAAGTGCCCATTGGAGGAGGCTTCCTGCAGAGCCTCTGCATTACATAAGACTATAGGTGGAAGCCTGAACCACATCCAGATCTTCAGAGATGGGAAATTTTCACTTGAAATGATGAGCAGACCAGCCTGGAGTGGCTAGAAGAACAGTAGATACTTATTGAAAGAAAGACCTACAGGAAAATTACAAAACAACATAGGCAGACCAACTGTTACTACAAGAACAAGCAAGTTGCTTGCCCAGGAGCCATCCAGGCAAGTGGTCGGGTCCTCTCAGTGCAAACCTCCTTCCAAAACTAAGACTCAATGGGAATACATGCTCTGATTGGTGACCACGCTTGTCACCGAAAAGGGGAACTGAGGGAAAAACAGCAATGAAGCTGCAAGCTAATCCCTACAATATTCAATGTTCAATAGACTTCTGTGAACCCGGGTGGAGACCTGGTTGCCCAGCAGTGTGGCAAGACCTGGGGACTCTTGGGACCAGAGTCAGTTACATAGCCACAGAGGACTAGAATGGAGAGTGAAGCATCCAACTGATAAGAAAAGAGGGCATATACACAAGAACATCCACACTTGCAGATAATACCCACTTGACCTGGCTTCATTGACTGGATGATCAGAGCTCAACCAGAAGAAGAAAGAAGAGGGGGAAAAAAAGAGCTCAAAAGAGTGAACAAATCCTTACAGCAAGGATCATTCCCACCCCCTCCATACACAGAGTAGACAGGGATGGGCAACTTGAACATTGGCTACTCAAAATGGGGGGTGGGGGGGAGGGTGGCTACAAAGGCAAGAAGTGACTGGCTTACAAGTTTTCAAGAGGGAACCTAGATTCAGAGAGCGTGAAGGGAGGTAGAATCTCCACTGTGTAGTATACAATCTGTCTTGGCGTGGCTGTTGAAATGAAATGCAGCTATGTCTCTTGTGATACAATAATGAATAATTGTTATCAGGACTGCTTGTGAGGGTTGGAAATGTAAAGGTAGTTGTTTTGTAGCTACGAGGGGAGTAATTAACTTTTCAGCCTAGGAGCGGAGATCTCTGGGACCATCAAGGGAGAAGAGCGGAGATCAGGACCCTACCCAGAGAAGCAATGATGCCTGAGATGGAGGCAGAGACAATGACATGGAGAGATGGAGCAGTTGGAGACTTTAGACACAGAAAGGGAGAGGAGCTGTGTACTGACAACGAGAGGCAGCCTTGTAGTGTATACCCTTTGTTTGGTTGATGATGCATGGAGGGGATTGTAACCATAGCAATGAAACGATATATGCCAAGATGAATGTAAAACTAATGTTCTTCCATGTAAACTATCACATAATTCACAATAAAACATTTTTAAAAAAAAAGAAATCAAATGATGCATTCCATTAGGAAAATCTGCTGCACTTTTTAAAGTTTTGAAGAGCAAAGATGTCAGCTTGAAGACTAAGGTGCATCTGACCCAAGCCATGGTATTTTCCATAACCTCATATACATGTGAAAGCTGGACAGTAAATAAGGAAGACGATAGAGAAATTGATACATTTGAGTTATGGTGTTGGAGGAGAATATTGAATGTGCCATGAACTGCCAGAAAAATCCAATAGATCTGTTTTTGAAGAAGTGCAGCCAGAGTGCTCCTTGGAGGCCAAGATGGCCAAACTTTGTCCCTCATACTTTGAACATATTGTCAGGAGGGGTCAGTCATTGGAGAAGGATATCATGTTTGGTAAGGGTCAGAGAAAAAGAGAAAGACCCCCAAGGAGATCAATTGTCCAAGTTGCAGCATCGATGGACTCAAGTGTGGCAAAAATAGTGAGGTTGGCCCAGGATCAGGCAGTGTTTTGTTCTGCTGTGCATGAGATCGCTATGAGTTGGTACCAACTCGATGGCACTTAACAAGAACAACAACCTAAAATGTGGCAGATGGTGGGGCAATAAAGGCCTGAAGTGACTGGCTTACAAATTTTCAAGAGGAAATTTCATTTCAGAGTGTGTGGGAGAAAGTAGAACCCCCACTGAATCTTTTTCATCTTGTATAGATGGGGCTAGTGAAAAGATTCTTCTGATAAAATAATGAGTAATTTTTATCATGACTAATTTCAATTTTCACAACTGTGAAGATAAAAGCTTTGTAACAAAGGAACGTCAAGGGAGAAGAGCATTAATGGAATGTGGTACCCTATCTACAGAAACAGGGACACCAGAGATGGAGGCAGAGATGATGGCATGGAGAGATAGAGCAGTTGAGAACTCCAGACTCATGGTGTATGCTTGCTTTCAGGAGGAAGTCTTGTGGAATATGCCCTTGGTTTATTTAAATGATTATATATCCCTGAGTGTTTTTGTGTACATTAAAAAAATAAAACACACTCACACAGGGAATCTTGCATGATGATGCCTGGAGGGTACTGGAATCATTGCAATGAAATGAAATACGATTGGATGAGTATAAAACAGCAGTCATGATATCAAATGACGAATTGCATTAGGCAAATCACAAAACCTCTTTAAAGCGTTCAGAAGCAAAGATGTTAGTTTGAGGACAAAGGTGCACCTGACCCAAGCCATGGTATACATATGCATGTGAAAGTTAGACAGTGAGTAAGGAAGGTCATAGAGCAATTGATGCATTTGAGCTATGGTGTTGGAGAAGAATATTGAAATTACCATGGATTTCCAAATAACAAACATACTTGTGTTGGAAGAAGTATAACCAGAATGCTCCTTAGAATCCAGGGTGGCGAGACTTTATCACTTATATTTTGGACATATTCTCAGGAGGGACCAACCCATGGAGAATGACATCATGCTAGGTAAAATGTAGGTCAGCAAAAACAAGGACACCCCCCAATGAGATCCACTGGTGGAATGGCAGTAGCAATGGGATCAAGCTCAACAAATATTTGTGAGGATGGAGCAAGCTTGGGCAGTGTCTCATTCTGTTTAGCATAGTGTTGCTATGAGGCGTTATTGACTCGATGGCACTTAACAAGAACAACAGAGCTGACACTCTGAATTTGTGTTTCTAGACTCCTAAACTGTGATAAAAATATATTTCTGGTTGTTAAAGCCAACCGTTTTTGTTATTTCTGTTATAGTAACATTAGATGACTAAGACAAACCCTTAAGCAATAACCCCCATTTCCCTTTCCTCCAAGGTCTCTGGTAACCACATATTTTTGTCTCTATGTACTTGCCTATTGTAGATATTTTATGTAAGTTGAATCAAACCATATTTGTCCTTTTGTGTCTGACTTTTTTTTACTCATTATAATACTTTCATGACTCATTCCTGTCATATAACGTATTTCAGAAAGTAATTTCTTTTCTTATGGTTAAATAATACCTCCCCCTGTTTTTTAGGTGCTCTGACTTGGTTCTGACTCATGATGATATTTAGGGTTTCCCAGGAGTGTCTGGTGGATTTGAACCACCGACATTGTGGTTAGCAGTCCAGTACTTACCCTACAGCACCACACAGGGACATCATTAGCCTCAAAAGAAGAAACTTAAGAGAGTATATGGATAATGCATTTATCTATTTGCTAACCATGAATAAAATGAGTGAGAAGATATATTGTTCTCACTCCAGAAGTAAGAGGTCAAGTATAAGTCAAGATTATAAATAGATTTTTTAAAAAAAATAGAATGCGTACATAATAATCTGAACTGTTCATAGAAGGGCTAGGATAATGTGTGGTGTAATTCCCAAAGTAAGTTGCATAGGAATCAGTCAAGAAAGCTTATAAAATAAAAAGTATCTGCTAGACTTAAAATTCTGATTTATGCAAACATACTCTTGGAATCAAGGAACCCTGGTGTTGTGGTAGTTAAGTTCTCTGCTTCTAACCTCAAGGTCAGTAATCCAAACCTACTTACTGTTCCATGTGCAAAAATGTGGAAGTTTATTCCATAAAGATTGCATCCTTGGAAACTCCATGGAGAAGTTTTATTTTGTCATGTAAGGTCTCTATGACTCATAATTGAATAGATGAAAATGGGTTTGGATTTGATACACATGGAATAATTTTTTCTTTTGACCTGGATGCTTAGCACCTTTCACTAGCTTTTTTATCTTACCAGCTGATTGGAAGAGATCTGTATTTGTGCCCATTCCAAAGAGAATGGCCCAATGAAGTGAGGAAATCATCTGACAATCTCTTTCATATCCCATGTCAGTAAAGTTTTACTAAAGGTAATACAAAAATGGCTGCCAGCATACATCGACAGAAAACTTTCTGAGTTTCAAGCCGGATTCAGTAGAGGCTGTGGAATGAGGAATACTATTGTTGATGTCCAGTGGATCTTGGTTGAAAGCAGAGAATATCAGAAAGATGCTTACCTGTGCTTTATTGACTATGCAAAGGCTTTTGATTGTGTGGATCATGACAAGCTATGGACAACATTGCGAAGTATGAGTATTCCGGAACACTTAATTGTGCTCATGAGGAATCTGTACCTGGACCAAGAGGCAGTTGTTCAAACAGAACTTGGGAACACTGAATGGTTTAAAATTAAGAAAGGTGTGTGACAAGGTTGTATTCTTTCACCATACTTATTCAACTTGTATGTTGAGCAAATAATCTGAGAAGCTGAGTTATATGAAGAAAAACGGGGCATCAGGATTGGAGGAAGACTCATTAACAACCTGTGATATGCAGATGATACAACCTTGCTTGCTGAAAGTGAAGAGGTCTTAAAACATTTACTGATGAAAATCAAAGAACACAGCCTTCGGTATAGATTACATCTCAATGTAAAGAAAACAAAAATCCTCACCACTAGACCAATAAACAACATTTTATCAATGGAGAAAAGATTGAAGTTGTCAAGGACTTCATTCTTCTTGGATCAACTATCAACACTCACGGAAGCAGCAGTCAAGAAATCAAATGATGTAGTGCATTAGGTAAATCTGCTGCTCAGGAACTTTTTAAAGTGTTGAAGAGCACAGATGTCAGCTTGAGGACTAAGGTGCGCCTGACCCAAGCCATGGTATTTTCAATAACCTCATATGCATGCAAAATCTGGACAGTGAATAAGAAAGACCATAGAAGAATTGATGCCTTTGAGTTATGGTGTTGGAGGAGAATATTGAAAGTTCCATGGGCTGCCAAAAGAACCAATAGATCTGTGTTGGAATAGGTGCAACCAGAGTGCTCCTTGGAAGCCAGCCTTCGTTTCTCATACTTCGAACATATTGTCAGGATGGACCAGTCCCTGGAGAAGGATATCATGTTTGGTAAAGTGGAAGGTCAGAGAAAAAGAAGAAGACACTACCAAGATGGATTGTCAATAGGCTCAAGCGTGGCAACAATTGTGAGGTTGGCCCAGGATCTGGCAGTGTTTTGTTCTGTTGTGCATAGGGTCTTTATGAGTTGGTACCGACTCGATGGCACCTAACAACCACAACAACAAATTCTGAATGTAATCATTTCAAAGATATTCATCAATGATCTTTCATGTTTATGTCCCACCTTCTTTTCTCTCTCTGAAAAGCAATCAAAATACATAAAAATGTCAGCAAACAACAAATATTGATAACTGTTCTTTTGAAAGAATGAAAGGCTTCTGTCATACCTTCTTTTAGGATTCCTTACCATCATGGTTTCTTCTCCAAGAAGGTCCATGAAAACTCTGCTACCCAATCAATGGAATGTTATGCTCATAATAAAAGGTATAAGTTAAAAATATTGCAACTAGGGTTCCAGTTTATATATGCACAGATTTACTCCAAATAAGTATGTTTAAACATGACTCTGTGATAGTTGGCTGACTGCAGACAAGTCTTATCAGTAATACGCTTGTCTTCATCTCATTAGTTGTTATTGTTAAGTGCCGTCGAGTCGATTCCTACCCATAGCGACCCCTTGTTAGGGTTTCCGAGGAGCAGCTGGTGAGCTTGAACAACTGACCTTGCAGTTCAAAGGGCTTTGCAGTCTGGTGCATTAACCTACAGTGCCACACCAGGACTGCACTCAGTCAAGGTTTGGTGTTGTTGTTGTTAGGTGCCATCGAGTCAGTACTGACCCATTGTGACCCTATGCACAGCAGAACAGAACACTGCCCCATCCTGGGCCAACCTCACTACTGTTGCCATGCTTAAGTCCATAGATGCTGCCACTTGGCCAATCCATCAAGGTGGTGGTGGTGGGGGCTGCATGCCATGGAGTCTGTTCCAACTCATAGCGATCCTGTACAGGGTTTCTGAGATTGTAAATCTTTACGGGAGCAGAACACTCATTATTCAAGGGTAGCAAAAACAGTACTAGGTGAACTTCACTGGGAAACCTTAGCCCATCTACCTTACAGTTCTGTTCTTGTCCCTTCAGACTTCTTGTTCCCCAATCTCAAAAAACACTGAAAAGAAACACAGTTTGTATCCCTTGAGGCTACCACATCTACTGTTTTGATGTGGTATAAATCAGAAGAGTGCAGAATATCTCAGGTAAAGGCATTTAACAACCACAACAACATACTATACTATATTATATACTCATTAGGCAACTTAATAGATATTTTTGTTGAGTCAGTTCTGACTCATAGGAACCCATAGGGTTTCCTAGACTGCAAGTCTTTATGGGTGCAGAAAGCCTCATCTTTCTCCTAAGGACCAACTAGTAGATTCGAACTACTGACCTTTCAGTTCACAGCCCAGCTAATAATCCACTATGTTGCCAGGGATCCTTATACTGTACTATATTATGCTATTGTATATATTTCATTATGTTATATATTATATTATACTATACAACAACATCAATCAGTTGCCTAATTTATATATAGCACATTGCTGAGTGCCGTGGAATCAGTTCGCAATCAGAGACTGTGTATAGGGTTTTCAAGGAGTTTATGACACTGATCTTTTGGACCAAACTGACCTTTCAGTCAAGTGTTTATCCTACAGCGCCACACCAGTACTCCATAAGTATCATAATATTGTATAAGGCATCCTACATGATATGATGTTACATATAGATTAGGATTAATGAAATCTTAAAGAATGTCAGTAATCAAACTCTATGGTCTGTTGTTGTTCATTGTCATTGCGTCAGTTCTGACTCATAGTCACCCAGTATAGAATTTCTAAGGAGTGGCTGATGAGTTTGAACCACAAATTTTGCCACACACCAGGCCCCCATAGCCATTGCATTGTTGCTGTTCCGATTCATAGCAACGCTATATAGGGTTTCCAAGGAGCAGCTAGTGGGTTTGAATTGCTGACCTTGTGGTTCACAGTCCAGAAGTGATCCTACAGCACCACATTTGTTGTTGTCGTTGTTAAGTGCCATCAAGTTGGTTCAGACCCATAGTGACACTGTGTAGGGTTTTGAGGGGTGGCTGGTGGATTTGAACGGCCAACCTTGAGGTTCAAACTGACCTTGAGGTCTAGTGCATTATTCTGCAGTGCCACATTAGGGGTGAGTTAACTAAATGTTTGACCAAATATAGCAGCCTAATTTTTAATTTGATAATTTAGTATGACCCATGAATGATGTTATAAATACCCAAATGGCCAGCACATTAACCATGTATGTTTTGGTAAATTATATCACTTCTCATTGCCTTAGTTTCCTTATCTGAAACCAAGGATAGTAAGACACACTTCATATGTATGTATAATACTCAACATAGTCCTTGATACTTAATAGGCACTCCTCCTCAAGTGCTATGTCCCTCTTTCTTTTCTTTCCTTCAGGCCCTTGATGCCTCTCTTTGGTGTTATTCTTTATGACTCCTCCAAAAGCTTCTATCTCCGACTTCTTTTGCATTAATTACTGGCCTTACCATGCCTCTTTTTTTTTTTTTAATGTTTTATTGTGAGTTATATGATAGTTTACATGAGAGAACCTCCATTGCATATTCATTCCATCGTATATCATTACATTGCCTTGGTTCCAATCCCCTCCATGCATCGTCTTCTGACCAAAGAGCATATCCTAGAAGCCCGCGCTCTACATTCCCCTCTCCCCCTCAGTCTTTGACCCACAGTTCCTCTCCCTCTCTGGATCCAAAGTCCCCAGCAGCTTCATCCCTCCATGTCATCATCGTTTAGGCCACTTCTATGTACCCAGACTACACAGCACTTCAATACGCAATGGCATTAAAAACAGTCCTGTGGATTTTTGTTTCCTTTTGGAAATCCATAAGGAACATTTTAAAACATGAAATAAAAGAAACTTTCTCAAACCCCTTTATAAAGATCAAATATAAGCTCCTTGGGGAAACAAGCTCTTTCAAAGAAATACTTCCCATCCCTCCTAACCAGATGAGGACTTTGAATAACTTGTAGTGGTAGGGAAGGATTGCTACTTAAAAGAATCTGATTTTCAATCAGCTAGGAAAATTTGTTTTTCTGACAATGAGTTTGAAAATTCACAGCAATTAAATTTATCTTCTTAGCTTGCCACTTCAATGTCCCTTCCATTGTGCTTCTGTAAAGCTCATTCTGTTTGTGTTCACTATCAGCAACTAGTGATTACTGAAGCAGTTATTGCAAGAAGAAACCCTTCTTCAGTTTTGCAGGAAGTTAATTACATGTTCCTGTTACACAGAGCAAACGCTGATTCTGGATAAGATGAAACCCATAGTCAAAATATATTTGGCTGGGAAGAAACCAACAGTTAATGCCATGTCCTCTTTGTTTCCCTGCATATATTGTAGCAATGGTGTGGGATAATATCTGACATCTAGCTTCACAAGGACTATCACCATTAGCACCAGTCCATGAGACACAGTTCAGATAAATCTTAACCCTACAACCTTTTACCAATTCTGAATTCCTCTCATGGTACACTCTTCTTCTCTTCTGGGTTAGATAATCCATTGCAGTGGCTATGCTGAATTCATAGACAATAGGTTTATTAGGGAAGTTAACAAGTCATGCAATTCAGAATCCAAAATGCTCAGGATACAGTCTTCAGTAAGGACAGTCTCTTCTCAGTCATACTTGCAGACACATGTCTCTCTGGGCCTCGTCCTCTTAGCCACATAGACCCTTAGTCCCTGCCCAGTTCCAGCAAGTGTTACAAAGCTCTTTTTAGCTCTTTCAATGCTCAAACCTCCAGTAAGCCTCAGCCGTTGACCTGAAAGCACCCGGCTCTAGCTTCATGGGCCTGCAAAGCTAGCTACTGCCCTTCTATTAACTGCCAGGAGCCATCTCACTCTGCCAGCAAGACTCCTGCCTAAAGACACTCAAATTTCCTGTTCCATAGTCTGACAAACTCATCCTGTTGTTTCCTGCCAGTCTTCTGGTTCTGCTCCAACCCATTTTCTCCTATTTCTCCACCTTCTCTGATTTCATACCTGTCTCATGGATCCAGGAGATTCAGCACAGGGATCATGAGGTCTTCTTTCTTGATTGTACTAAGATGCCCCTTTCTGCTTCTGAGATGGTTCATTTTAAAACTAGTGGGATGGCAAAACAAACAAATCTCCATTTTAGGGTACCATATACCTTATGTGCATGATCCCACCTCAAGGGTGACATGTACTTTATTTGCATCCAAATTATCCAATCCATTTAGTGGATTACAAACACCTCACATTTGCATGGTCTCATCTAGTCATTCTACCACTTTTCTTCCAGGTTCTCATATTGTGGTGGCCTGTATGTTGCTATGATGCTGGAAGCTACGTCACCAGTATTTTAAATACCAGCAAAGTCACCCAGGGTTGACAGACTGAGCTTCCAGACTTAGACAGAATAAGAAGAAATGGAAACAGATTACTATTGAATGTTTAGCTGCTGAAAACCTTATGAATAGCAGTGGAACACTGTCAGATAGCTCAAGAATACTGAATACTGAAACATTATGAAGAGCACCAGAATACTGTCATATATATATAGAGTGTTGGAAGATGAGCCCCTCAGGTTGGAAGGCACTCAAAATAGGACTAGGGAAGAGTTGCCTCCTCTTGTAGAGTTAACTTTGATGATGTGAGTATAATGAAGATTTTGGGACCTTCAGTTTCTGATGGGGCACAACTCAAAATGAGAAGAAATAGGTGTAAACACCCATTAACAATCAGTACATGGAATTTATTAAGTATGAACCTAGGAAAATTGGAAAATTAACAGTTACTGAAAATGAAATGGAATTCATAAAGATCAATATCCTAGGTATTAGTGAGCTGAAAAGATTATTATTGACCATTTTGAGATTCGCAGCCCGATTCATAACCACTACGTTACCAGAGCTCCTTTTATTGACCATTTTGAATCTGATAATCATATGGTTTACTATGCTGGAAATGACAAATTGAAGAGGAATAGTGTCACATTTATAATAAAAAATAACACTTCAAGATATATCTTAAAGTATAATAATGACTGTGATAGAATAATAGCCACACATCTACAAGGGAGACCAATTAATGTCACTAGTTTTCAAATATATCCAACAACCATTAAAGCCAATGATGATGAAATTGAAGAATTATACCAGTTTCATCAGTATGAAATCACTTAAATATGCAATCAAAATGTATTGATAAGTATTGGTGATTTGAAAGCAAATGTTGGAAACAGAGAAATGGTCAGAAGTTGAGAAATATGAACTTGGTGAAAGAATGATGCTAGAGATCACATTATAGAATTTTGCAAGAACAATGATATATTCATTGTTAATACTTTTTTAAGATAACACAACATACGACTATGCACATGAACCTCACCAGATGGGATACACAAAAATAAAAATGACTAAATCTATAGCTAGAGAAGGTGGAAAAGCTCCATATAATCAGGCAAAACAAAGCCAGGTGTAGACTGTGGAACAGATCATTGATACCGCATATGAAAGTTCAAACTAAAGTTGAAGAAATTAAGACCTTGAACATATCTCACCTAAATTTAGAGACCACTTCAAGAACAGATTTGTTGAATTAAAAACTAATGATTAAAAGCTAGAATAGTTATGGGATGACATCAAGAACACCACACATGAAGAAACCAAAAGGTCATCGAGAAGAAAAAAAAAGAAGGAAAATATCAAAATGGTTGTCAGAAGAGATTTTTAAACTTGTCTTGACTTGCAATACTGAAGGATTCTATGGTCAAAATACTGAATGATGCAGTAAGTATTTTTAAAAAGATGAAAGTGATATACAGGGTCACTGTACCAAAAATAAATTGATGATGTTCAATCTTTTCAATAGATAGCATATTGTCAAAAGCCAATGGTACCAAAGGAAGAAGTCCAAGGTGCGAGGAACCAGGCTCCAGGAATTTCTGGAATACAAACTGAAGTAGTTCAACAAACTGATGCAGCCCTGTAGGCATTAACTCATTTATGCCAAGAATTTTGGAAGAAAACTGTCTGACCAACCAATCAGAAGAGATCCATATTTGTGCCCATTCCAAAGACAGGGCATTCAACAGCATGCAGAAACAATTGGACAATATCATTAAAATAACATACAAATAAAGTTGTGCTAAAGACAATTAAAAGTAGCTACAACAGTGCACTGACAGGAAAATACCAGAGGTTTAACCTGGATTCAGATTAGGACGTGGACTGAGGGATATCATTGCTGATGTCAGGTGGGTTTTGACTGAAAGTAGAGAATAACAGAATAACAGAGAAATGTTTACCTGTGCTTTGACTGTGCAAAAACTTTCAACTTTGTGGATTATGAAAAGCTCTGGATAACACTGTGAAAAAAGGGTGTTCCAAAACACCTAATTGTATCCATGAGGAACTGTACATAGATCCATAGGTAGTCATTTGAACAGAACAAGGGAATGCTGAATGGTTTAAAATGAGGAAAGGTGTGTGCCAGAGTTGTAGTCCTTTACAATATTTATTCTATCTGTATGCTGAGAAAATAACCCCCAAAACTGGATTATTTGAAGAAGAACATTGCATCAAGATTGGAGGTAGACTCATTAACAACCTGGTATATACAGATGATACAACCTTGCTTTCTGAAATCAAAGAGGACTTAAAATACTTCCTCATGAAGATCAAAAAGCACAGTCTTCAATATGCAGGCTATTCATGAATCTTCATCCCTGATGCTGCATTCTTCCTATATTTCTAGAAACCCACATTTATTTCAACAATTTCTTTTAATTTATCAACTTATATTTACCACATCTATACCTGGTGTGGCACAGTATGATAAACACTAGACCTCAAGGTCAGCTTGACCCACGAAGTTAGAGGTTCAAACTTACCAGGTGCTCCTCAGAAACCCTATAAAGGGTCATTATAAGTCTGAACTGACTTGATGGCACTTAATAACAACATTCCTTCAGCAGTAGTCTGTGTACACATTTAAGGCACAGACTGTTGGTCTCATTACTCTGCAAATATGTAATACTGCTTTATATTGGCATCTGTTAATTATAATGGGCAAAATGGAGTGAGTGTCTCCTATAGAGTGGTCACTCTACTAAGCCCTGTTTATGGGAGTATTTAATTTAATCTTTAATGCTATGAGGCAGGCACTCCTATTACTCAAATTATGCTGTTGTTATTTACTGATGGCTATAAACCATGGTCACCTTAAAGTATAAAATAACAAAACAGTGCCAGCTTCTGTGCTATCTTCATGATCATTAATATGTTTGAATACATTGTTGTGATTAGTGTGTCAGTCCATGTCATTGAGACTTTCCCTTATTTCTTTGCTGATTCTCTTTTTACTGAACATAATGTTCTTTTTTTTAGAAATTGGTCAAAGAATTTTAAATTCACAAGAGCAACACAACTATTAAGTGGGAGAACCATGATCTAAAGTCAGATCTGTCAGACACCACAATCCATGCTCTTAACTGTTATCCCAATCAAATAAATTGATAAAATGAGATTCTACTTTCATAAAGAATAAAGAAAAAAGTTTATGAACTCTCACTACTGCCCAGAGAAACATGAATACAGTCTCATCTTCTATAAGAATTTTGCTGCATTATTTCTTATCAAAAAGTGGTGGGTGACCTTTCTCTATATAAGCCTTAAAAACTACTTTACCACCATATATGACAAAACCATTCAGAAATTCTCTTTCCAAACACTCTCCCTCCTACATCTCTCCAAAACACAGTAAAACAGGTGGGAGGCAGTCTAGAGAATGAACAATCTAGTTATGGGATCAGCAATTCACCACCTGGAGCCAAATTTGGTCTGCCTCCTATTTCTGCTTCTGAAGGATGTGAATACCATGACTCCAGGATATTTGATGGCTGGACTGGGCAGCGGAGAAACATGAGAAAGCCTCTGTATCCCAGTTCTGAGGTTACATGCACCCATCTGGAAACTAAAGAAGAGACAAAGGTGTCATGGCAGTGAGCGTACAGCAGCCCACACAGAAAACATGTGGAGGGGATGGGAGTGCACATAACCTGGACCTGGAACAGCTAGCCATGTAGTCTTGGGGAGTTGGCCCAATTATTGGAAGAATAAGTAACAGCCTACAATGGCAGATCATATAACTTTGCTTAACGGGATAAAGAGGACTTGAAATATCTATTGATGAATTTCAAAGACTACCATTTTAAGCATGGATTGCACCTCACTGCAAAAAAAAAAAAAAAAAATCCTCAAGTAAATAATATCAAATAAATAACATCATGATAAATAGAGAAGAGGCTGAAGCTGTCAAAGACTTCATTTTACTTATTTTCAAAACCAAAGCTTTTGACATAGTGCCTTAGGCAAATTTGCTGTAAAAGACCACATCGAAATATTAAAGAACAAAGTCATTTTGAGATGTGAGGTGTGTCAGACTCAAGCCAAGGACTATTCAACTGCTCATATGCATTTGAAAGCTGAACAATGAGTAAGGAAGACAGGAGAAGAACTAATACATTTAAATCATGCTGTTGGCAAAGAATATTGAAAGTAGAACAATGTGTCTTGGAAAAAGTACTTTCAGAATGCTCATAGAAGCAAGGATGGCAAGACTTCCTGTGTCATATACTCTGGATGTTGCAGCAGCACGAGTCAGAAAGAACTCACTCAAAAATCCTAAAGAGCAAAGTTTATTGCCATTGGACAGAGTGTCAGCTAAAGCCCAAATCACTCTGACCCAGAAGCCAGCAAGATAACAGGGTTTTATGCAAGAAACACAGAGCGGTTAAAACAAACAGACTTGTCTTGTCACCTGGGATGGTAAATTCCAGCAGACCTTTATCCTGTAAGTGGGAGTAGACCCACCAATAAACCCTTATCTAGTTTGTACCCCCCACAAGATGGATTGGCCAAGTGGCAGCATCAATGGACTCAAGTGTGGCAACAGTAATGAGGTTGGTCCAGGATCGGACAGTGTTTCCTTCTGCTGTGCATAAGGTCACTATGAGTTGGTACCAACTCGATGGCACCTAACAACAACAACAAGTGTGTAAAAAAAAAAAAAAAAAAAGAGGGGAGTGGTTGTCTTTACAGTCCAGGATGGTCCCTGGGACCATCAAGGGAGAAGAGCAGAGTGCGGGATGCTACCCAGAGAAACAGTGATGCCAAAGATTGAGGCAGAGACTATGATGTGGAGAGATGGAGCAGCTGGGGACTCTAGACCCAGAAAAGGAGAGTGGCTGTGTGCTGATGACCAGGACCAGGGGGCAGACTTGCAGGGTATTGGTATCTTTGGTTGGTTGATGATACATGGAGGGGATTGTAACCATGGAATGAAACGATATACGATAGGATAAATGTAAAGCTAATGTTCTCCCATGTAAACTATCACATAATTCACAATAAAACATTGAAAAAAACCAAAGTGGTAGGTGAAATCAAAATAAAGTGAACTTCTTGAAGGTTTTTATTCCTTGAAGGACACATTATTCATCATTAAATGCTTGCTACCACTTTGAAATATTGGCATCCAACTTCAATCATTTAAATAAAATTAAAGCTTTTTTTTTTCTTTTTTTCTTTTTAAGCTACTATTTGACATTTGGAAATGTCAGCCACTATTACAGGTTGAAAAGAAAATTCCAATAGTTGCCTAGAAAAGGCAGGTTGGTTGATTTCACACTTGCTCAGACATCATGTATCTCCTATGGCATGGACAATGGATTTGCTCAAGCAATTAAGTTATGGACTTTATAACTTAATTATCTCAATTATAGAGACATTTAAATTCTTTAGAGAAGTCTTCTGCGTTTTAGCAGTAAGCACTGTCTTCTTTTTGAAATTGCTAAAATAAACCTTTTGCAGAACAATAATAGAGTAGATAATTTTATATCTTGAAATGTTTTCCAATTTTTACCCCAGTTTGCCAGAATCCCAAGTGGAACATGACAGACACAGAATCTTTGATTTTATGCTTATCCATAGGTGTTTTCACCTTGCTACATACATACACCAAATCACTTGATGATCTGAAAGTTTTCAGAAAAAGCAACTTCCATCACAACCACAAAATTAGGGGGACCTACTCTTTAATAATAGGTATAACCTCCAAAAAGAAAAAGGATTTAATGCTTCAAAACAGAAATCTTAATACTTAAGAAACAGAAAAAGAGACAGGAGCCTTGCGTTGTTGTCATTCCCTTCACTATTTTTCTCCAACTAGACTCTTCAATCTGTTGTAAATATGTGAATATTTCCTCCATATTTTCTTCAATTTTAATTTTATGATAAGCTACTTTGCTTTATAATGGAGTCTAGCCATCCTGTAGAATTGAAGCCATTGAAGAGAGTTTAAAAATCTCATTTGCTAAATATAAAAATAAAAATGCTGAGATATATGTTTGTTGCTGTTCAGAGCCGTCAAGTTAGTTGCTAAAGTTCGCAAAAGAAGCATTTATCATCTCCTTTAGGAAACTAAAAGACTTTAGGATTTGAACTTCAACTAAATAAGTCTTCTTTTTGCCTTCATTTTAGGAGGAAAATATTGAGTTAAAAGATGGGCTAATATTTGCCTGGAGTATGGGTAAGCATTCCAGCTAACCCAAGAGGTTTTGTGAACATAAATATTGAAAAGAAAGTTAGTGAACACATTTTCAACAGTTCCACCCAAATGTTAGGTATTCATACCATTCTAACATTTTGCCTGTTGGTCCATCTGTTCAATGGACCCTTGCCCACTGCACAAAGATGTTGTGAAAATAAATTTGCCCTTCTGATGAATCTAACCAATTACTACTACTCTCTGCTCTGGCTTGATGTTGTAAGAGCCCTGGAGATATATATAATTGTTGTTACAAACCTAATGCTTCCCATTTTCTGAATTGAAGCAAAAACCATTGAATTTGCAGGAAATGTCCCTGAAGCAAAAAAGTAACAGCTGGGCCCTCTTTGGTAATGGATCTGGTCTGCAGCACTGAAAAACAAAATCCAGCACTAAAATCGCATAAATGAGTGACTAATAGGGCTTGATGTCTTCCAGAATACAGGAGACATCCATCAAGAGCGATTTTTAAAATCATGATGAGAGCAGGGTATGAAAGGAATTCTAGGGCTCTGTTTTTTAAAAAAACGTGTCTGTAGTCTTCATTTACAACTCCTTAAGTAGCAAAGAAATAAATTAAAGTTGTGAAGCAAGTCAAACATCTTCATCATCCACCAATAAATTAATCATTTAAAATGAATACTTTCCTAAATATTTAGGCATTACTTTTAGGTAGGAGTTCTGGTGTGGCACTGTGGGTTAATGCGCTGGGCTGCAAAAGTTGTTTGAACTGTAAGGTCAGTGGTTGAAGCTCACCAGCTGCTCCTTGGAAACCCTATACAGGGTCGCTAAGGTTCTGAACTGACTCAACGGCACTTAACAACAACTAGTGTAAATTTAACTGGTATCTTATATCAACCTTTCCAAAGCTCTGAATCTCTGAAAAAGTATTTTGTGCAGAAACTAAAATATTAGTTCTCAGACTTAAACATGCATCAAATTTTACCTGAAAGGCTTATTAAACACAGATTGCTGAACTTCATCCCCAGATTTTCTGATTTGGTGGTTCTGGAGTGAGACCCAATAATCTGCATTTCTAATATGTTCCCAAATTATACTACTGCTTGCTGACCAAGAATCACACATAAAAAGCACTGGATTAAATGAAAATGTCAAAGATACAAATGTTGATAATAAAAACAACTTTTAGTTATCTATTTCCAAATGGCCCATAACAACATATCCCTTTGTCACCCTGAATGTGTCTGTTAGGTAGTAATAGGAAGAAATTATTATTAAAATTGAAGATATAAGAAAATTTATGCTTTGCTTATATAATTATTGGTAAGAAAATAAGAATATGACAATTTATTTTTCCTAAAAAAAAAAGAAAAAAAAAAAGAAAATAAAAGCAAGTCTAGGCATTAATTAGTAAAGAATGACAACTAAAAGAACCATTGAAATAGAGGGAAGAGGAAGAAACATTCAAAGCCTAAGCCTGAGTCATCTCAGTGAAAATGGGGGTAAGCAAATCATGTAAGAAGAGATTGTAGGATAGGTGGCTGAGAAAAAGAAAGTGGGAAATTGACAGGGTAATCTTGAAATTTAACAAATAGATAAAAATATTGCAATAATAGAAAAATCAGTAATTAGGCACATGAAGGATCACAGTCTGAGATGGAACAAATTTGTTGATTTTAAGTGTAGGGAATTCACAAAAGCTTAGTGACTAGTGTTCCACTCAAAGCAGCCTAAAGTCAAGTAAGCATAAAGTTTGACAGGACTTATTACTCCCCAGCCGACCAGAATAACCTTGGAGGCAAAAGTTGTAATCCTGTTTTTCATCAAAAAAGTAGCTGTTGCCTTTATTTGAGAGGTAAAAAATGTTTTATTAAGGATTTAATTGAATCATTGAACTTGACGAAAGCATGTCATACTTGGAATTTTTTTCATAGTGTTTCTTGTTCCATAAAGATGGTTTTCTAGGAGAAAAAAAATTGTTGATTAGCTATTAGCAAGTTTTACCTGAACTTAAAAAAAAAAAAATAACCTTGTGGATTCATCGAAAGACTGTAATGTTGTTGATGTTTTTAAGCGCTGTTGAGTTGCTGTTGTTAAGCGCCGTTGAGTCGGTTCCTGTATAGGGTTTCTGACAGGTTTGAGCTGCTGACCTTTTGATTCACAGTCCAGTGGTGATCCTATAGCACCACACAAGTCAAGTTCAAACCAACTTTGCAGTTCAGTGCATTAACCCACAGTGCCACACCAGGGCTCCAAAATGGGAATAGTAAGAGAAAAGTAATTTTGGTCAAACCATACGCTTGAGAAGCTCTTCATATGTTGTTGCTGTGGTTAGCATCTTTGAGTCAGTTCCTATTATAGTGACCCTTTATAGTGTTTCCAAGTCTGTGCATCTTTGCAGGAGCAGAATTCCTGCAGAGCGGCACATGGATTCAGACTGCTGATCTTATGGTTCACAGTCAAGTGCATATCCTACAAAGCCACTGCACTCCCGTAGGCAAATGAGTGAGTATAAAATCTGAAAGTACTGAGCAGGGACTGCATGCAATCTTCATGACAGATCATTGGGGAAACTTAGGTTCTCACTTTGAACTTCTTTCAACAGTATTTCAAACAGTCTTGCTTAGAGAAATATTTACTTTCATTAAGAAATTACTTGATTATAGTTATGCATTAAAATCTATAGTCTATCATTTTCTACAACTATGTTTATACTTTAATTATTTTTACTATTTATTATTCTGTATTTATATATACTGTAATAGAAAAATGTGTTCCTAGATGAGTTACTGCCTGATGTTAATGAAGTCAAGGCCATGAGTTGGATGTTCTTATGGTCCAATTAAATATACTGGGATTGGTATAACCATGCGCAAACATGCTGAGGATATATTTGAATAAATCATCAAACTAGATACAGGAAAAACAAAGTGTTATAAGACAATGCATGCAAATGCATACAAATAAACTGACAAATATCTATACACATAATGAGTGACAAGTACAATCAACAATACTTACCACCAGAAAGCTGAGGTTAGAGAGATTTTTTTTCATTGACCAATATTTCAGGAAAGAGATGGGCGCACTAATCAAAAACATATGCTTTTAAAAATTATTTTTATTGTGAATTGAGTGATAGGTTACATGGGAGAACATTAGGTTTACATTCATCCTATCGCATTTCATTTAATTGCAATGATTACAATTCCTTCCATGCATCATCATGCAACAGTATTTGCTTCCATTCCCTCTGTTTTGTTTTGTGGGGGGCGGCGGGCAGGATGTACACCGTAGCACTCAGGAATACACGGACCATTCAAACAACCAAAGGGTAAACCCCACAAGATTGCCCCCTGGTCGTTAGCACACAGCCCCTCTCCCTCCATGAGACGAAAGTCCCCAGCCACTCTATTTCTCGACGTCATTGTATCTGCCTCCATCTCTGCCTTCACTGCTTCTCTGGATAGGGTCCAGCACTCAGCTCTTCTTTCCTGATAGACCCAGGCTCCTCCATTCCTGGAATGAAATATCAACCACTCCCCTCCTTTTGTTACAAAATATCTACCTTTACATTTGCAACACTCACAGTCAGTCCTGATCCAATTATTCACTATTGAACCATAAGAGTCTTATCCCCATCTCCTTTCACCAGCCCCTTCCAGACAGGTTGGAAACCACTCAGTGGAGATTCTACCTTCCCCTGCACCTTCTGGAACTAGGATCCCTCTTGAAAGCTTGTAAGAGAGTCACTTCTTGCCTTTGAAGCCCCCCAATTTTGGGTAGCCAGTGTCTAAGTTGTCCATCCCTGTCTACCCTGTGTACCAAGTGGGTGGGAATGTACTCACTGGAAAGATTCAATCCCTTTTTTAGCAACTAATTCCATAAATATAGGTCAAATTCATCCAATTGTAGTTGATTACTCTTTTTCCCACCCCCCCTTCTTTTTCCTCTAGTGACTTCTGATCATCCAGCCATTGAAGCCAGGTCAAGTGGGTACTATCTGAAAGTATTGGTGTTCTTGTGCATCTCCCCTCACTTCATATCAGCTAGACACTTCACTTTCTGCTCTAGTCCTCTGTGGCCATGTCACTATCTCTGGGCTCTGGAGTCCCCAGGTTTTGCCATACTGCTGGCCAACCAGGTCTCAATTCAGGTTGACAGGAGTCTATTGAACGTGATCGCACTTAACTCACAACTTCATTGCTGCTTTCGCTCCACGTCCCCTTATCGGTAGACCAACGTGGAGGAAGACCACATGACTGCTCGTGTATTCCCCTTGAGTCTCAGTCTTGGAAAGAGGTGTGCCCTGAAGGGAACCAACCGCTTGTCTTGATGTCTCCCCGGCAAACAAATTGCTTGTTCTTGTAGTACTGAATCAGACTACATTATTATTTTTTATTTTTCCTGCTGGTCTCTTTTTCAAAAAGTATCTTCTATTCTTGTAGCCACACCAACCTAGTCTGCTTACCCTTTCAAATCGAAAATTACCCCCACAGATGATTATGAATGGGGATCAGGATACTCCATTCATAATGGAAACCCTCCTTCACTGGGCAAGTTCTAGCCCCATTTTAGGTATTCCATGGAGTCCTGGTATGGCTCTGTGGGTTAATGCGCCAGACTGCAAAGCCATTTGAACTGCAAGGTTGATGGTTCAAGTTCACCAGCTGCTCCTTGGAAACCCTATACAGGGTCACTATGGGTCAGAATCAACTCTACAGCACTTAACAACAACAATCAGTTATAGCCTGAAGACCAACTTACAAACTTTCTATGGTGATGTTTCTGGCTACACGTTTCTCTTTCCCTCAAGTGTCTATTTTATAATTGTAGGCAAAGGAAACCAAGATTTAAAAGCCAGCAAGCATCTTAACATTATTTCCCCTCTTTCACCCATTAAAACCATGCCTCAACCCTGTATCATAGAGCCCTGTTGTTCCAAGGTTGAGCATACGTCACTATTTACCTCTGTCCCACTTAGCCCATGCAAACCTGCCTATATGTTCTCCCCTTCCACCTTGTTCTTTCTTTCCCCTCCTGCTTCTTCTGTATTGCCGCCCACCCCCCCCCAGCACTCAAACCATCCTGTGTCTATTCCCTACCCTATGCTCTACCTTCCACCCTCTTCTCCCAACCCACGCCCTACACCATGGTAACAAACAAGGATTTTTTCCCCCTTTTAGTGTGGGTACTTTATCTTAAGCTTTTACAATAATGGTCCTTTATTTTATTTCTCCTTTTGTGACTGACTAATTTCACTCAACATAATGTCCTCAAGGTTCATCCATGTTATGCGATGGCTTGCAGCTTCCTTGTTATTCTTGAAAGTAGCCTTAATATTCCATTGTGTGTATGTACCAAAGTTTGTTCATCCATTTTTCAATTGATGGGCACTTAGGCTCTCTCCATCTTTTTGCGATTGTAAATAGCACTGCTATGAACACTGGTGTGCATATATCTACTCCTGTTGTAGCTTGTATTTCTAGTAGACAAATAGCAAGTGGAGGAATTGCTGGATCATAATGTATTTCTATTTCCAAATTTCTGAGGAAGCGACATATTGTTTTCCAGAGTGTTTGGACCATTTTGCAATCCCACCAGAAATGTAGGAGGATCCGTTTCTCTGAATCCTCGCCAGCATTTATTGACCTCTACAACTGCTCCTTAGAAACCCTATACAGGGTTGCTATGGGTCAGAACAGACTCGACGGCACTTAACAACAACAACAACTCTTCTGATATTTGCTGTTATTACTGGTGTCAGATGATATCTCATTGTTGTTTTGATTTGAAACTCTCTAATGGCTAGTGATCATGAACATTTCTTCATATGTTGGTTGGCTGCCCAGATCTTCTCTTTGATGAAGTGTTTGTTCATGTCCTCTGTCCATTTTTTAATTGGGTTATTTGTCTTTTTCTTATAGAGGTGTTGTAGTTTCATATATATATCTTTTAGAAATTAGTCCCTTGTCTGATGCGTTGTTGCAAAAGATTTTATCCCATTCTGTGGGCTCACTTTCTACTCTTTTGGTGAAGTCTTTTGATGCACATAAATTTTTAATTTTTGGTATGTCCCAATCACTTATTTTATCTACTTTTGTTTGTGTAATTTTCAAAATGATAGGTAGTCTGTGTGTGCCCTGTATTAGAGCTCAAATTTGCCACTTGTTTTCATTGATGACCTTTATAATTCTGGGATTCACATTTAGGTCTTTAATCCATTCTGAGTTGTTTTTTGTATATGGCATTAGGTAAAGGTCTTGTTTCAATCTTTACATATTGCTTTCCAGTTCTGCCAGCACCATCTGTTGGAGACTATCTCCTCCCCATAGGCCCTTTGTCGAAAATCAGTTGGCTGTAAGTGGATGGGTTATTTCTGGATTCTCGATTACGTTCTATTGATCAATGTATCTTTTATTGTCCCATTACCAAGCTGTTTTGACCACTGTAGATATGTAGTAAATTTTGAAAACAGGGAGTGAGAGGCTTCCAACTTTTTTCTTTTTCTTAATCAATGCTTTGTTTATCCTGGGTCTCTTTCCTCTCCATATAAAGTTTGTAACTTTTTTTTTTTTCTTCCATCTCTCTGAAGAATGTCATTGGAATCTGGATTAGGATTGCATTATATGTGTGGATTGCTTTGGGCAATATTGAAATATTTGCAATGTTAAGTCTTCCTATCCAGGAGCATTGTATATTCTTCCATTTTTGTAAGTCTCTTTTGGTTTCTTGCAGTAGTGTTTTGTAGTTTTCTTGGTATAGGTTCTCTATTTCTGTGATTATATTTATTCTTAGTTATTTCATACTTTTGGCTACTATTGTAAATGATATTGCTTTCTGAATGTCCTTTTCAGCGCTGTCATTATTAGTAAAGAGGAATCCAACTGATTTTTTAAATGTTGATCTTATACCCTGCCACTTTATTTAATCTTCCAATGAGGTGTAGTAGCTTTTTTACTGAGTCTTTGGGGTTTTCTATTTATACGATCATATAGTCTGCAAATAGATAGAGTTTTGCTTCCTCTTTGCCAATATGAATGCCTTTAATTTCCCTATCTTGTCATATAGCTCTTGCTAAGTCTTCCAGCACAATATTGAATAGGAGTGGTGACAAAGGGCATCCTTGACTTGTTCCTGTTGGCAAAGGAAGGCTTTCAGTTTCTTTCCATTGGGAGTAATGTAGACTGTTGGTTGTGTATATATGCTCTTAATTATGTTGAGGAATTTTCCTTCAATTCCTACTTTGTTGAGTGTTTTTATCAGGAATGGATGTTGGATTTTGTCAAATACCTTTTCTGCATCAATGGATAAGATCATGTGGTCCTTTTCCTTTTTCTTATTTACATGGTGGATCACATAGATTGTTTTTCTAATGTTGAACCATCCTTGCATCTCTGATATGAAACCCAGTTAATCATGATGTGTAATTTTTTTTTATGTGTTGTTGAAATCTGTTGTCTAGGATTTTGTTGAAAATTTTTGTGTCTATGATCATGAGGGATATTGGTCTATAATTTTCTTTCTTAGTGATGTCATTCTGGTTTTGGTATGAATGTTATGCTTGCTTCATAAAATGTTTTACGACGTTTTCCATCCTCTTCTATATTCTGGAATAATTTGAATAGAACTGGTGACCTCCCTTCCCTGAATGTTTGGTAGAACTCACCAGTAAAGGCATCTGGACATGGACTTCATTTGGTTGGTAGATTTTTAATGACCTAATCAATTTCTTCTTTTGTTATGGGTCTGCTCAAGTTTTCTACTTCACTCTGTGTAAATTTAGGTAAGTTGCCTTGTTCTAAAAATGTATCCATCTCTTTTAAGTTTTCACATATGTTGATATACTACTCTTCATAGTATTTTGTTATTATACTTTTGATTTCATTTGGTTCCAGTGTGGCATTGCCCATGTGGTTTCTGATGCATGTTATTTGTGTCTTCTTCCTCTTTTCTTTTGTTAGGCTTGCCAATGGTTTGTCAATTTTATTAATTCTTTCAACAAATTAGCTTCTTGTCCTGTTGATAGTTTCTATAGTTTTTCTGTTTTCTATCCCATTTATTTCTGCTCTAATCTTTATTTTTTTCTTTTCTTTGAGTGACTGTAGGTTCCCTCTGTTGGTCTGTTTCTTATTGTTGGAGATGCATGCTGTGTTAATGTGTTATTTAATTTTGACTCTTTCTTCCTTTTGGATGTGTGCACTTATTGCAATAAATTGTCCTTTCAGCACTACCTTCACTGTGTTCCAAAGATTTGGGTATGTTATGTTTTTATTCTTGTTTGTTTCTAGGAACTTTGTGAGTTCAATTTTAATTTCTTCTACTACTCAGTTACATTTTCGCAGGGTGTTATTCAGTTTCCATTTTTTTCCCATATTTTAACTATTTATTTTTTTGGTCTTCTTATTGTTGATTTCTAGTTTTATAACATTGTTGTCAGAAAAGATGCTTTGTATTATTTTGATTTTTTTAATTTATGGAGGCTTGCTTTGTGACCTAACTCATCATCTATTCTGGAGACTGTTCCATGTGCACAGGAAAAGAATGTGCATTGTGATGTTGTTGGGTTGAATACTCTGTTTAGTTCCTCTGTATTTTTGTTGGGTTTCTTTCTAATTGTTTTATCCCTTTTAGAAAGTGACATAATAAAATCTCCCACTATAATTGTGATTTGTCTATTTCTTTCTTCAATTTTATTAGAATTTGCTTTATATACCTTGGTGCTCTTTCATTGGGAGCATAGATATTTATTATGGTTATGTCATCTTGTTCAATTGACCCTTTAATCATGAGATAGTGTCCTTCTTTATCTCTTATGCTGGTTTTTGCCTTAAAGCTTATTTTATCAGGGGTTAGTATTGCCATTCCTGCTTTGTTATTTCAATTAGCTTGGTATATTTTTTGTCCATCCTTTAACTTTTAGACTATTTTTGTCTTTGTGTGTAAGGTATATCGCTTGCAGGAAGGATATTTAAGGCTCTTGTTTTCTTATCCATTCTGCCTCTTTCTGTGTCTTCTATGGTGCATTTAATCCATTGACATTCAGTGTAACTATCCTTAGGTATGAATGAATTGTTGTCATTATGTTAATTATTTTGTGTTGTTGTTCATTCCTTTGTTCTGCATGCCTTCTTGTGGTGAGTTCACTTTTTTGGTACTATTTCATGTCAGTTTCTTCTTAGAGTTAATGTTTCCTTGTTCTGTTTGGATCTTCATTTTTATGGTAACTTGTGAAGTATTAACTTGCTTTGAGATTACCCTACCATCTATTAACTTTTCCCTCCATTTAAGACAGTCTGCTGTATTCTGCAATCTACTTGACTTCATCAACACTTTGATCTCTGTTCCTATAGTTTTCCGTTCTTTGACATTGTTATTATTTTGTTCTTTGATTGGCCTCGAAGGTGCTCTGAATTCATTGTTGTAATTGTGTTCTCTTCTAAACTCCATTATTTGTTCACTGAGTACTGGGTGGTGTTGTCACATCTGTCAATGTTGTTGTTGTTAGTTCTTGTTGGTTTTCATTCCAAACAACTCCCTTTAGGATGTTTTGAAGTGCTGGATTGGCTTTGACAAAATCTCTTAGCTTCTGTTTATCCTGGTTCTGATAATGCAGCCATTGAAGCCAGATTAAGTGGATATTTTCTGTAAGTGTGGGTGTTCTTGTGCATATGCCCTCTCTTCTTAACAGCTGGATGCTTCACTCTCAACTCTAAACACTTCTCTTTTCCCTGGCTGCTTTTAATATTCTCTCCTTCTCTTTGATTTTGGAGAGCTTGATTATGGTCTGTCTTGGTGATTTTCTCTTGGGGTCTATCCTTTCTGGGGTTTGTTCAGCTTCTTGAATACTTATCTTCTCATCCTTCAAGATGTTAGGGAAAGTTTCTTCCAGAAATTCCTCATCTATCTCTGTGGACTTCTGTGATTCTTCCTGTTCCAGAATGACAATGATTCTTAAGTTATTCCTCTTCATGTTATCCAGCCTAAATCTTAGACTCTTTTCAGATTTTTTTTAATCCTTTTTTTATGTTTGCTCTTCTAGCTTAGCAGTATTGAAAGATATTTCTTTCAGCTCGCTGATTCTGGCTACCATCACTTCAATTCTACCCCTTTGCCCTTTTAGTGTATTGTCATTTCTTATATTTTATTATTAATATTCTGGACCTCATTTTACAGGTTTTGAATTGTTTCCAATGCTATATCTATCTTGTTTGATTGTTCCTGTAGCACTTTCCTGACTTCTTCCTTATTTTCCTCTACTTTTCTGTGGAGCATTTTGATTTTTCTCTATTTCATTCTTTTGAATTCCTTCTCAGGCAGATCCAAAGCCTGTTCTTCTTCTAATTAGACATCTATGTCTGCATCCAGCTCATTTGTGTCAGTTACTCTTTTCTGGTTTTGAACATCTGCTGAGATCTTTTGTTGTTTTTTTCTTATACATTTTCAATAGTTATATGTATTTTCATTGATTAAACAAATGTATGTTTCTGTGGTGTTAAGTTTATTAAGTATCTTCTGTTGGATATGATCTGGAGATAGGCTTCCCTTTTCATGTCTCTTATTCTCAGCTGAAAACTATCTTAGCAAGTGTTGGCTATCTGTTTAATGCCTAGAAGCTTCTGTTAGCTCCTGTCTGGATGGTGGGATATTATGGTGTATGCCTGTAGCTTGGCTATGTGGTCATGATTGCTGCCTATTCTTGGATAATGTAGGGAGAGAAAGCTCCCATCCTAAGGAAAAAGTGAGACCAAAAACAGAAATATTATAAAAGCAGAGATAAAATTGCCACTCAAAAACAAAAATAAGCCTGTATATGACTGTCCAGTAGACTTTGTTGCTCAGGTCAGTGTGCATGCACAGTAGAAACCTCCAGCAGTAGGTGGGTGTGCCCACGCATTCAGGCCCCTCTTCTATTAACCACAATGGAGGTGAACAGATAGATATTGAGAAATTAATGGAAAAAAGAATGTCCACTATTTTTATCTCTGAAAGTCTGTTAGGTATCTGTGTATGCACAGCATAATTCTCAAAATAGCTGCATACTTGTATGTAGTAGTTGGTATTGGCTCTTGCCTTTTATGTTGGTGTTTTACAAGGTGCAAATACAGTTTGACTGTATGGCCAGACCTGCTGTCTCTTGTTAGGTAAGGCAGGAATAAAGGCCCCTGCCCAGGTCAAATTAGTCCCAGAGTCAGTGGTCATAAGAAGCAGCCAAAGGATTAGCTTGTGGGACTGCTGGGGATCCCACAGATTTCCTCCCTGCACCAACGGAAAACTGTGGGTGCAACACTGGACCCTTTGGGGGGTGCACTCCCCCACCTGCCTGAAGGTGTCAGGGCTGGGCAAACAGTATGCAACAAGGGAGAGGAGGAAAAAAAAAAAAAGGTAGAAAGGTGTCATACCTCTTTTTCCATATGCCACTCCACAGCTCCAGCATTGTATCAGCCTGGCTGTGGCCCTGACTTCTGATCAAAGACCAGGTCTAGGGTCCCACAGGCAGCATCCTGATCGATTCAGAAATTGTTGTGTATTCCCATCACAGTTAGATGTCTCTCCACCTGTGGTTGCAGAAAACTGATGCCTCCCACCTTACATTAGATCCAAAGCTCTGGAACTGCTCTGGGAAGTCGCCTTTTCTGGTTTTTTCGTGCCTCCGCAGAGGAACCTCCCCTACCTGTCTCTGCATCTCCCGTCCCCAAACCAGAAGTCAAGAACACATGTATCTTTGCTTAATTGTTCTTAAATAAGGTACACAACAAATCAAGGCAATTGAGGATAAAAAGACTGCACCAGGCATATTTGGGGAGTCCTGGTGTGGCAATGCAGGATAAGCACTGGACTGCAAAGATCTGTTTTATCCACAAGACCAGCAGTTCACACTCACCAGCTGCTCATCAGAAACCCTATAAAGGGTCTCTATGAGTCAGAACTGAATCCACAGCTCTTAACAACAACAGCAACAGATATATTTGGAGCATAACTAGTATCTTAGATATCTTGTGCTGCTTTAACAGAAATATCACAAGTGGATGGCTTATCAAACAGCACTTTCCATTTCTTTAGTATAGAAGGCTAGAAGTTCAACTTCATGGCAGCAGCTCTTGGAAATACTTTCTCTCTGTAGGCTCTGGAGGAAGATCCTCATCTTCTTTCCCCATCTGCAGAACTGGAATCCTTTAGAGATCTCCATGTATCTTGGCATCAATTTTTTCCAGAGGTATAGGAAATTCTTAACACTGGTACTTCCAATCCAAAGGGCATGTTCTTGGCTCCCAGATCTTATCTCCTAATTGTACTGAGGACTCTCTGTCTCTGCGAACTTATGTAATCTTTTTATATTTTGTCAGAAATATGTTGACTCAAGATAAGACCTTACAGTATAGCATGACTTATTAACATAACTACCTTTATTGCTTTCTCATTAGCATATAAGACTGTAGGATTTACACACATAGAATAATTACATCAGATCACAAAATGGAGGATATTTTCATTATACTGAGAATCATGTCCTAGCCAAATTGGCACAGATTTTGGGGTGGACCACAATTCAATCCACAACAGTGAGAGACATGATTTGAGTCCATGATATCATTAACATAAAAAGTAGTGGGAGAAGGACTGAAAATACGTTAGATTTCATAATGCCAGGGTATTGTCTACATCTGTCATTCTGTCCAACATTCTGCCCCATTGTAGTCTGATAGCATTATATTCTGGCTAAGAGCACAAACCTTTCAATTAAATTGTTGTCTGCAATACTAGATGGGTACTGAATTTCTCCGCAGTCAATTTTTAAGTATAAAACACCTACAGAACTGTACCAATAAATAATATCATGATATATGGAGAAAAGTTTGTAGGTCTCAAAGATTTCAACTTGCTTACATACATAATCAACACATTTGGAAGCAGTAGTTAAGAAATCAAATGACATATTGGTTTAAGCAAATCTGCTGCAAAAACCTCTTTAAAGTTCTGAACTTTAAAACGTTCTAAAGATGTCAGTTTGAAGACTAAGTTGTGCCTCACCCAAGCCATGTTATTTTCAATCCCCTTGCTAACAATAGCAACTAGCAATGGATTAAATGAAAAATAAGTGTATATATCTGCATCTATGTATGCACACAAAGGTAAAACAAAAGTATTGCTATAAAATCATAGAAACTTTTATTCAACCAAAATTTCAGAATATGAAGCTGTTGATTTGCAACATATTCTCCATCTAGGATATACTCTTCTGATGTCAGTGTTTCCATCTTTTTAAGTCTTCTCTGAAGAATTCTGTACTCTTCAATTCCTACAATATCAAAATGGCAGTTTTAACATCTTCTAGGGACTCAAACAGGATATCATGTTTCATAAGGTGGAGGGTCAGACAAAAAAGGAAGACCACCAACGAGATAGATTGGCCAAGTGGCAGCATCGATGGACTCAAGCGTGGCAACAGTAGTGAGGTTGGCCCAGGATCGGCCAGTGTTTTGTTCTGCTGTGCATAAGGACACTATGGGTCGATACCGACTCAATATCACCTAACAACAACAACAAGGGACTCAAATTGTGTTCCTTTACAATGTATTTTAAGTTTGGGAAAACAGATATCTGATAGGACTAGATCAAGGTTGTAGGATGATTGGGTGAGGTTTGCAATGAAATTCTTTCTTACAACCCATGTCACCCCTGCAGAATGAGCATTGTCATGATGGGAAAAAAAGTTCCTCATGCAACTTTCTTGGCCTTTTACTCACCAATGTTGTTGTTGTTATGTGCCGTGGAGTCGGTTCCGACTCATAGCGACCCTGTACAGGGTTTCTGAGGCTGGGAATCTTTACGGGAGCAGAACGCCTCATCTTTTTCCCGCAGAACAGCTGGTAGTTTCGAACTGCTGACCTTGCAGTTCGCAACCCGATTCGTAACCACTACACTACCAGAGCTCCTTTTACTTATCAATATTGTTTTCGATTTTTTGTAAATGTCTTCATAATAAGCCCCACTGCTCAATCTGTGTCCTTGGAAAAAATATATCAAGATTCTCACTTTGGAATTAAAAAAAAAAAAAAAAAAAAAAGCATTCTACCCTTACAAGGTGATCTTTCTGCCTTGAATTTTACTTGTCCTGCGGATCCCTTCAGAAGCCACTGTTTAATTCGGCGTTTTTTTCAAGGCACCCTAAGAAGATTAAGACAAGTATATTACTGAGAATATTTGTCTACAGCTACCCACTGATTGCAGAGATATTGTTAAACCAATTTTATTTGTAATAAACCTGAATATGTATGACCTTGAACCCGATTAGCAACGTTTTATTATTTACTATCACAAGCATGTGTGTGTACTATATTTTTTCACATGTAACATATACCTGCTAAGGTTGCTTGCCAACAACTTTCTCCATCTTGAAGATATTTTTGTAAATATTCTATGCTAATTTTTTATTTAATTTTTTTTTTTTTTTCTTTCAGCAACATGTAAAAAAAAAAGGAATAGTGGTGATTACAAAAATGTCTCCTGGGGGAAGGGAGTAGTGAGCAAACAAATGTGGAAAGTGCATCCAATTTATGAAATACACATGGTATTGTTGTTGTTGTTAAGTACCATGGAGTCGGTTCCAACTTATGGTGACCCTGCACAGGGTTTCCGAGGCTGTAAATATTTACGGGAGCAGAATGCCTCATCTTTCTCCTGCTGAACTGCTGGTAGTCTTGAACTGCTGACCTTGCTTTTGGCAGCCTAACTCATAACCACTACGCTACCAGATATGAGGGTATTTCATACAATTCATTTTAAAAGTCCACTATATTTTCCTTGCATTTATTTTTGCATGAAATTTTTCAAGTTTGTGTGTGTATGTGTGTGTGTATATAGCATATAATGGACTTAATTTAATTAAATTCCTCTTTCTCTATAAATATTCCCCCACTGACCACAAAGGCAGAGATAACACATTAGTCAAACAAATTTTATTTATCTAACAGTGATGCAGTATTCATTGAATTTGCTTCCAAAACTTATCCTAAATCCCACTTAAAGTAAAACTGCCTTTTCCGATTGTGACTTACATTTGATAATATCATGTTATGTATTTTGATGAGTTTTTTGTTTATGAAATTTCATTTCATGTCATGTAGAATCCCAGAGCTGAAATATACTTTGTGATTTTTATACTACCCACCTTTAAAATTTTGAAAGGGTTGTATTCTAAGGGAAATTATAGAAGCTTCTTCAAAAAGAACTGTTGAACAGTTTCCCTAGTTGTTTCTATTTTTGCGTATGTGCCAGTACCAGTGTACCTGTGGAAAGTGATCATCAATACTGGGAGTTCTTTAACTTCTTAGAGTTATTAAAATTCCTCTTCATCTGCAGTTCGATTTCATTTGGTTGTTGCTGGGGCTTTCTTCTTTTTTTGCTGACCCTCCACTTTACCAAGCATGATGTCCATTCACTATATTATTCAAACTGTATCTTGAACAAATTATCCAAGAAGCTGACACACCCCTTTCCCTGATTTTAAAACATTCAGCATCTTCTTTTTCTGCTCTAAATGCTGTCTCTTGGTCTATATACAGGTTCCTCATGAACACAATCAAGTGTTCTTTAATATCCTTTCTTCACGAGGTTATTTACAGCTTGTTAGGATCCACACAATTGAGTATATTTACATAGATAATAAAATACAAATAAACAACTTTCTGGTATTCTCGGTATTCAGACAAAATCCATCAGAATCACTTAAGATAGCCCTTGTTTCACGTGCTCTAATGAATCCAACTTAAATTTCTGGCAGCTCCCTATTGATATACTGCTGCGACCATTTTCAGACTATCTTCAGCAAAATTTTAATTACATGTGAGATCAATAATTCCACATTATGTTGAGTCATCTTTCTTTGGAATGGGCACAGGTAATTTTCTTCCAAGAAAATTTCTTGGCACAGATGAGTGAGTGCCTCCAGAGCTACATCACTTTTTTGAAACACTTCAATTTGTATTCCATCAATTCTTAGAACCTGCTTGGACTGCTTCGAACACCACCATCAGTTCTTGGTCATATGGTATCTCTTGAAATAATTTAATATCAACTAATTCTTTTTGGTGCAGTGACGCTGTATTTTATCCATCTTCTCTTGATACTTAGAGTGTCAGTCAATATTTTGCTGATATAATCCTTCAATAATTCAAGTCAAGGCGTGAAATATTTTAAGTTCTTACCGACTTGAGAAATGTTTAGCATGTTCTTCCCTTTTGGTTTTCTAACTCCAGATTTTGTACATTTCATTGTAATACTTGACTTTGCCTTCTCAAACTGCCCTTTGATATTTTCTGGTCAGCCCTTTTACTTCATGATTTCTTCTGTTGTGTTAGCCTCTCTAAGCTCAAGAGCAAGTTTCAGAGTCAACTCTGACATCTGTTTTGGCCTCTTTTTTTTTTTTTTTTTTTTTTTTAAGGTTTTATTGTGAATTATGTGATAGTTTACATGGGAGAACATTAGTTTTACATTCATCCTATTGAATATTGTTTCACTGCCATGGTTACAATCCCCTCCATGCATCATCAACCAACCAAAGAGTATACTCTACAAGCCTGCCCTCCGGTCATCAGCACACAGTCCTTCTCCTTCTCTGGGTCTAAAGTCTCCAGCTGCTCCTTCTCTCCTCATCATCGTCTCTGCCTCCATCTTAGGCATCACTGCTTCTCTGGATACGGTCCCACTCTCTGCTCTTCTCCCTTGATGGTCCCAAAGACCTCTGCTCCTAGACTGAAAAGATAATCACTCCCGTCTTTGCTACAAAATGTCTACTTTACATTTCCAACACTCACAAACAGTCCTGATAACAATTATTCGCTACTGTATCACAAGAGACCTATCCATACTTCCTTTCATCAGCCCTGCCTAGACAGATTGAATACTACTCAGTGGCGATTCTACCTTCCTCCATGCCCTTTGGATCTAGGTTCCCTCTTGAAAGCTTGTAAGTCAGTCACTTCTTGCCTTTATAGCCCCCATTTTGGGTAGCCAATGTCCAAGTTGCCCATAGCTGCCTACTCTGTGTATGGAGGGGGTGGGAATGATCCTTGCTGTAAAGATTTGTTCCCTCTTTTGAGCTACTGCATCCATAGGTGTAGGTCAAGTTCATCAAATTGTATCAGATTACTTTTTTTTCCCTCTTTTTTCTTCTTGTAGTTGAGCTCTGATCATCCAGTCATTGAAGGCAGGTCAAGTGGGTATTATCTGCAAGTGTGGGTGTTCTTGTGTATATGCCCTCTCGTCTTATCATCTGGATGCTTCACTCTCCATTCTAGTCCTCTGTGGCAATGTCACTGACTCTGGGCCCAATACTCCCCAGGTCTTGTTACACTGCTGGCCAAAGTATGAGAGATGAGGTTTGGCCATATTGGCCTCCAAGGTGCGCTCTGGCTGCACTTCTTCCAAAATGCATCTATTGGTTCTTTTTGCAGACCATGGCCCTTTCAATATTGTCCTGCAACACCATAACTCAAAATCATCAATTTTTCTATGGTCTTCCTTATTCACTATCCAACTTTCGAATGCATAGGAGGTTATTGGAAATACCATGGCTTGGGTCAGGCGCGCTTTAGTCCTCAAGCTGACATCTTTGCTCTTCAACACTTTAAAAAGGTCTTGTGCAGCAGATTTGCCTAACATTTGATTTCTTGACTGCTGCTTCCCTGAGATTCACATTTAGGTCTTTATCCCATGCTGAGTTGGTGTTTGAATGAGATGAAGGTCTTTTTTCAGTCTTTTGTATATCACCTTCCAGTTCTACAAGCACCATCGGTTGAAGTGACTATCACTTTCCCATGAGATATATTTAGGTACTTTGTCAAAATCAGTTGGCTGTATGTGGATGAGTTAATTTCTGGATTCTCAATTCTGTTTCATTGATCCATGTATCTTTCATTTTACCAGTACCAAGCTGTTTGGACCACTGTAGCCATGAAATAAATTTTGAAGTTGAGGAGTGTGAGGTTTCCAACCTTATTCTTCTTCTTCAACAGTGCTTTACTTATCCTGGGTGCTTTCTTTTGAGTGGCTATGGTAAATGGCATTGCTTTCCTAATGTCCTTTTAAGATCTGTTTTTGTTTTTTAATAGTGTTTTATTGTGAATTATATGACAGTTTACATGGGAGAACATTAGTTTTACATTCATTCTATCGTACATCATATCATTGCCATGGTTACAATCCCCTCCATGCATCATCAACCAACCAAAGGGTATACCCTACAAGCCTGCCCCCCACAGTCTTCAGCACACAGTCGCTCTCCCTCTTTGGATCCAAAGCCCCCAGCTGCTCCATCGCTCTACGTCATAGTCTCTGCCTCCATCTCAGGCATCATTGTTTCTCTGGGTAGGGTCCCGCTCTCAGCTCTTCTCCGTTGATGGTCCTAGGGACCGCTGCTCCTAGACTGAAAAGTTAATCACTTCCTTCCTTGCTATAAAATGTCTACCTTTACATTTCCAGCCTTCACAATCAGTCCTGATAACAATCACTCATTACTGTATCACAAGAGACCCATCTGCATTTCATTTCATCAACTCCGCCAAGGCAAATAGGATTCTACTCGCTGGAGATTCTGCCTTCCTCCAGGCCCCCTGTCTCTAGGTTACCCCCTGAAAGCTTGTAAGCCAGTCAATTCTTGCCTCCATAGCCCTACCCCCCCCCCCATTTTGGGTAGCCAATATCCAAGTTGCCCATCCCTGGCTACTCTGTGTGTTTGGAGGGGGTGGGAATGATTCTTGCTGTAAGAATTTGTTCCCTCTTTTGACCTACTGCTTCCATAGGTGTAAGCCAAGTTCACCAAATTGCATCAGATTACTCTTTTTTTTCCTCTTTTTTCTTCTTCTGGTTGAGCTCTGATCATCCAGCCATTGAAGCCAGGCCAAATGGGCATTATCCGCAAGTGTGGGTGTTCTTGTGACTATGCCCTCTCTTTCCATCAGATGAACACTTCACTCTCCATATTGTAGGGCTTATCTCGCCAATTCATTTTTGGTCTTCCCCCACCTTCCCCTATCGGCGACGAGTGTGGTCACCAATCAGAGTGTGGAAGGGGGCCTGCACCGAGGGGACCCCATCATTTGCCCTGATGTCTCCCGGGCAAGCAACTTGTCTGTTCTTGCAGTAACAGTCCGTCTGCCTCTATTGTTTTATACCTTTCCCGTAGGTCCGTCTTTCAAGAAGTTTCTTCTATTCTTCTAGCTGTTCCAGGCTGGTCTGCTTGTCCTTTCAAGTGGAAATTTCCCATCTCTGGAGATCTGGATGTGGTTCAGGCTTCTACCTATAGTCTTATGTATTGCAGAGCTCAGCAGGGAGCCTCCTTCACTGGGCACGTTGTAGCACCATTTTGGGTGTTCCAATCAGTTATAGGCAGAAGACGGACTTACAAGCTTTCAATGGTGATGTTTCTGACTATTACTTTCTCTCCCTCTCCAGTGTCTATTTTATATTATAATGCAAGGAAAACCAAGATTCAAAAGACAGCCAAGCATCTTAACATTATTCCCCTATTTTCCCCCATTCCAACCATGTCTCAATCTCTGTATCCCAGAGCCCTGTAGTTCCAAGGTTGTGCATACATCATTCTTTACCTCTGTCCCACTTAGCCCATTCAAACATGCCTAATTGTTCTCCCATCTGCTTTGTTCTTCCATTCCCCTCTCCTTCTTGTATATTGCCCCCTTCCCCAGCACCCAA
>NW_006408773.1:2007015-2043395 GCF_000296735.1 Chrysochloris asiatica | reverse complement strand
TTCTTTTTTCTTATTTATATGGTGGATGACGTTGATCATTTTCCTAATGTTGAACCATCCTTGCATCCCTGATATGAATCCCACTTGATCATGATATATTATCTTTTTGATATGTTGCTGAATTCTCTTGGCTAGGATGTTGATAATTTTTGCATCTATGTTCACGAGGGATATTCGTCTATAATTTTCTTTCTTAGTGATGTCCTTCTCTGGTTTTGGTATGAGGGTTATGCTTGTTTCATAAAACATATTAGGAAGTTTTCCATCCTCCTCTATCTTCTGAGATAATTTGAGTAGAATTGGTGACAGCTCTTCCTTGAATGTTTTGTAGAATTCACCAGTGAAGCTGTCAGGGCCTGGACTTTTTTTGGTTGGGATTCTTTTAATGACCTGATCAATTTCTTCTTCTGTTATGGGTCTGTTCAGGTTTTCTACTTCACTGTGTGTAAGTTTAGGTAGGTTGCATTTATCTAAAAATGTATACATCTCTTTTAAGTTTTCAAATTTGTTGGAGTACAGATCTTCATAGTATTCTGTTATTTTCCTTTTGATTTCCTTTGGTTCTGTTGTGGCATCACCCATGTGATTTCTAATGTGTGTTATTTGTGTCTTCTCTCTCTTTTCTTTTGTTATGTTTGCCAATGGTCTATAGATTTTATTAATTCTTTCAAAGAACCAGCTTTTTGTTTTGTTGATTGTGCTCTAATCGTTATTAATTATTTTGGTTTGGTGGCTGTGTGTACCCTATGTTTGTCTGTTTCTAATAGTTGTAGATGCTGTGTCAATGTGTTAATTTTGGTTCTTTCTTCTTTTTAGATGTGTGTGTTTATTGCAATAAATTGTCCTCTCAGCACCGCTTTAGCCGTGTTCCAAAGATTTTGGTATGTCATGTTTTCGTTCTCATTTATTTCTAGAAACTTTGAGAATTCACGTTTAATTTCTTCTACTACCCAGTCACATTTCAGCAGGGTGTTATTCAGTTTCCATGTATTTGGTTTGATTTCCTTGGTCTTCCTATTGTTGATTTCTAATTTGATAGCATTGTGGTCTGAGAAGATGCTTTGTTGTATTTTGATATTTATAAATTTATGGAGATTTGTTTTGTGGCTTAAGACATGGTCTGTTTTGGAGAATGAATCATGTACAGTGGAAAAGAATAAGTATTTTGTTATTGTTGGGTTGAATGTTTTGTACACATCCATGACGTCCAGTTGGCTGATTGTGTTGTTTAGTTCTTCTTTGTCTTTTACAATTTTATTTCTGGTTGTTCTATCCATTTTTGAAAGCGGTGTGTTAAGATCACCGACTATTATTGTAGATTCGTCTATTTCTTTCTTCAAATCTATTAGAGTTTGCTTTATATATTTTGGAACGCTTTCACTGGGAGCATAGATATTTACTATGGTTATGTCATCTTGCTCAGTTGTCCCTTTAATCATGAGATATTGTCCATCTATATCTATTATGCTGGTTTTTTTACTAAAAGTTTATTTTATCAGATTTTGTTATTTCCACAACTGTTCGTTCTTTATTGCAATTAGCTTAGTTATTTTTTGTTGTGTTTTTTTTTTTTTCATCCTTTGACTTTTAATCTCTTGTTGTCTCTATGTGTGAAATGTGACTCTTGCAGACAACATATTGAAGGATCTTTTTGTCTTATCCATTCTGCCACCCTCTGTCATTTAACGGGTGCATTTAATCCGTTTACATTCAATGTAATTATCAACACTCAAGGAAACAGCAGTCAAGAAATTAGAAGATTTATTGCATTAGGCAAATCTGCTGCACATGTCCTGTTTAAAGTGTTGAAGAACAAAGATGTCTGCTTGAGGACTATGGTGCACCTGACCCAAGTCTTGGTATTTTCAATAACCTCATATGCATGCAAAAGCTGGACAGTGATAAGAACGACCTTAGAAGAATTGATGCTTTTGAATTATGGTGTTGGAAGAGAATATTGAAAGTGCCATGGGCTGCCAAAAGAACCAATAGATCTGTTTTGGAAGAAGTGTAGCCAGAGTGTTCCTTGGAGGCCACGATGGCCAAACTTCGTCTCTCATACTTTGGACTTATTGTCAGGAGAAGAAATCGTTTTTGGTAAGGTGGCGAGTCAGAGAAAAAGAGGAAGACACTCAGCGAGATGGATTGGCCAAGTGGCAGCACCGATTGACTCAAGTGTGTCAACAGTGGTGAGGTTGGCCTAGGATCGGGCAGTGTTTTGTTCTGATGTGCATAAGATCACTATGAGTCAGTACCAACTCGATGGCACCTAATAACAACAACAATAAATTGATTAATTTCTTCTCTTCCTGGGGATTTTTTTTTTGTGTGTGTGTGTTGTGTTGCTGCTTTTAAATTTTTTTTTTCAGTGTATTTTCCTGTGCTGAATTCATGGTTTTTGTGTTTTTTCTTGTGAGTTTCCTCATATTTTTAATGTGTCCATGTTCTTGGATTTTCATTTTCCTAGTATGTTGTGAAGTGTTAATTTTCTTTAAGGTTATCTTATAGTCCATTAACTTTTCCCTCCATTTCATGCAGTCTATTTTATCCAGGTGGCATCGTTGATGGACTCATGTGTGGCAGCAGTAGTGAGGTTGACCCAGGATCGGACATTGTTTCGTTCTGCTGTGCATGGGGTCACTATGAGTCGGTTCCAACACGATGGCACCTGACAACAACAACATGTTATCCTGTAATCTACCTGACTTTCTTACCATCTGGATTTCTACTCCTATGTGTTTACCTTCCTTCACATTGTAATTGTTTTGATCATAGACTGACCTCCCAGATTCTCTCAGTTTTTTCTTATAGTTTCGTTTTGTTCTCTACTCTTCCTTCTGTCGATTTAGTTCTGTGAGGTACTACCACGTATGTCAATCTCTGGTTGTTGTCTATTCTTGTTGGTTTTCAGTCCACAGAGCTCACTTTAGGATGTTTTGTAGTGTAGGGTTGGCTTAGGGAAAATCCTTTATCTTCCATTTATTATGGAATGTTTTGATTACACCATTATATTTGATTGATAGTTTTCCTGGATAAAGGATTCTTGTTTGGACATTTTCTTCTTTCAGGGTTTTATATATGTCTAACATTGCCTTCTTGTTTGCTTGCTTTCTGCTGAGAGATCTGAGCTTAATCTAACATGCTTGCCTTTGTATGTAGCACTCCTCTTTTCCACAGCTGCTTTCAGAAGTGTCTCCTTACCTTTGATTTTGGAAAGCTTTATTGTGATATGTCTCAGTGATTTTCTTTTGTGATCTATCCTTCCTGGGGTTTGTTGAGCTTCTTGAATGTTTTTCTTTTCACTTCTCAAGATGTTAGAGAAATTTTCTACCAGCAGTTCTTCAACTATTTCCTCTGTGAACTTGTATGATTATTCCTGTTCTGAATGCAGATAATTCTTAAGTTATTCCTCTTCATATTGTCCAACATGGTTCTTATACCTTCTTCAGATTTTTTTATACTTTTTTTCTAGTTGCTCTTGAGATTTGCCTTCCATCTCTTCTATTCTACTTCTTTGCCCTTTCAGTGTATTGTCTATTTCTGATATTCTATTGTTGATCATTTGGACCTTCTTATGCAGATTTTAAATTGTTTCCAGTGCTGTATCTATCTTGTTTGATTGTTCCTGTAGTGCTTTCCTGACTTTTTCCTTATTTTTCTCAATTCCATTGTAAAGTGTTTTGAAACATTTTATAATCATTTTTTCTGAATTCCTTCTCAGACATTTCCAAGGTCTGCCTTCCTTCCAGAATGCAGCCCAGGTCTACATCTAGGTCATTTGTCTCAGACATTTTATCTTGTTTATGGACATGTGCTGATATAGTTATGTGCTTTTGCTTCCTGGACATATTTAGTGTTTATCTGTGGCCTTAATACTTAATTGAGTATGTGTTTTGGTATTTTTTATGCTTTCTGATTTCCTCCAGGTGGATGTTATCAGGATGTGGCCTTCTCTTTTCACTCTTCATATTGCTTAACGCAGAGTAACTTTCACATGTGTTGTCTGCCTCCCTGGTATATGCCAGTTGGTAATGGTTCTTGCCTGGATTTTGGTGTTTTATAGAGTGTGATTGTAGATTGACTCCATGACAGCAGTTTCAGACTCTTCTTGGGTAATATAAGGAGAGAAAGAGTCCCCCAAAGGTGGAAGGGAGAGCATAAACCAGCAAAATAGCAACAGCAAAAAAAAAAAAAAAACAAAAAAATAACAACAACAACAACAACAATTTGATTGAATACTGTAGTCTATAATTGCAGAAAAAGGAGAGGAGGGAGAGAAGAAAAAAAAAAAAATCTGTAGCCTAATATGAGTATGACTTTATTGTTCTCTTTCAGCTTCTTGCCTTCAAAACTGTCTGATAGATTTCAAGATGCCACTGTTGGTTGTTACACTGTACCTCAGGATTTAATTTAATTTTCAATCTGTTTCATTTTTAAACTCTCTTTCTCTCTCCACACCCCTTATTGTGGCCTTTTCTGTATAAAAATAAACAAAAACAAAAAAAGCAGTTCAAGGCTGCCTCTTGGGCTGAGAGTATCTGTGTGTATGCATGACAGAAGAACCCACCAATGGTGGGGGTCGGGGTGTCCACTCACTCAGGCACTCCCTCTAGTCAACAGAATAGTGGTGCACAAACTGTGGAGTGCCAATGAACAGATATATATAAAAAAAAAGAAAGTCAGAACAAAGCAAAACCGACAAAAGTATTGTCCACCTTTACTCCAAGGTTACTGTGGCATTTTTTCATTGTGTATCTGCTCCCCGGCTTGGTCTTGTCATTTGGTCTTGCCCAAGTTGTGGGCCCTGAGCCACAGAGCCCGGCAGATTCAATAGTCTGCAATTTCTTTCTTCTGCTACAAGTTCCACTTGCTATAAGCCTTCAAACTTTTTAAATATTCCTACCTATGGGGTTCTGAGTCTTGGAGCTCTGCCCTGAATCTGCTTTGCCTGGTATTCTGTGGTATTGCTGACGGCAAGCCTCACTGCATCTCTGCCCTTGCTGCCATCAAGCCCTGCCACTACTCATAAGATTTTTAGTGGTTAACCATTCAAAATTTGTTCTGCCTCTAGTTCTTTCTTGTTAGTCTTATTATGGAAGCTCTGCTGAAATCTGTCTGCCATGGATGACCCCGGTGGTATTTAATATACCAGTGCCATAGCTTCCAGCATCATAGGAACATACAAACCACCACAGTACAACAAACTGACAGATGAGTGGTGGAGAGTAACATTAGAGTCTTTCAAACTTTTGAGCAGAGAAATAGCATGATGTAACACAGCAGTCTTAATGTGTGGTCTTCAGGCCTGCTGAGGTTTGTGATAACTTCAAGTCTGTAAAGTAAAAATCTGTTCATAATAATAATAACTTATTTGTTCTACTAACCTGTAACTTTTAAGCTATTTGAGGGAGATAGAAAGGGAAATCAGGAAACATTATTACAGAAAGCTTTCAAGTCCATCTTCAGCCTATAACTCATAGGAATATCTAAACAGTGTTCTAGAACTTACTTAGTGAAATAGGCTTCTTGCAGAGCCTTTATAGTATATAGGACCTCAGGCAGAATCCTGAAACCCATCCAGAACCTTTTGAGGTGGGGCATTCCTACTTGAGAGGACAAGCAGTTAGATGAACAGAAAATACTTCTTGAAAGAAAAACTAGCAGGAAAAATCCAAAACAAAATCAGAAGACTGATTGGCTACTACAAAAACTAACAAGTTGGTTGTTTGGGAAACATCAAGACAAGCAATCAAGTTCTTTCAGGACAAATCTCACTCCAAGACTGAAACTCAAAGGGAACACATGAGCAGGTATGTAAACTTGCTGTTGACCACATTGGTCTACTGGTGAGTGTAAGAGGGGGAAATACAGAAATTTAGATATGGGCTGAGTTCTACCTATTCCATAGACTCCCATCAGCCTGGAGATAAGAGTGAGAAGAGGAATGTCTGGTCAGTCTGAAGTATGGTGAGACGTGAAGACTCTTGATCCCACGGACAAGTTTATATCCAGAGAGGGCTAGAGCTGAGAATGAAGCATCCAGCTGATATGAAGTGAGGCGAGACACATTTGACCTAGTTTTGATGGCTTGATGATCAGAAATTTTTAAAAAATCGATAAAGGAAACAAATGTAAATTGCCACAATTTGATGAACTTGACATATACTTATGGATATAGTAGCTCAAAATAACAATTGAGAGAGACAGTGTTGTCACATAAAGGATTAATCCTGTCCCTTTTCCACATACGATTGATAGGGACAGGCAAATTAGACATTGGCTGCCTAAAATTGGGGTGGGGTGGGGCTATAAAGGCAAAAAGTGACTGGCTTACAACTTTGCAAGAAGGAGTTTAGTTTCAGAGGGTTGAGGAAGGTAGAACGCTCACTGAATAGTTTTTATCTTGTAAAGGAGCTCTGGTAGCGTAGTGGTTACAAATCGGGCTGCGAACCTTAAGGTCAGCGGTTCGAAACTACCAGCTGCTCCGCGGGAGAAAGATGAGGCTTTCTACTCCCGTAAAGACTTACACCCTCGGAAACCCTATACAGGGTCGCTATGGGTCGGAACCGACTCGATGGCACATAACAACAACAACAACAAGATGGATCTGGTGAAAGGAGATAGGGATAAGATTCTTTATGATTCAGCAATGAGTAATTGTTATCATGACTAATTGAGATTGTCACAACTGTAAAGGTAGAAATTTTGTAACAAAAAGTGGGGAGTAGGTAATCTTACATTCCAGGAACAGAAATCCCTGGAACCATTAAGGGAGAAGAACATGAGAATTATGTGGGACTCTATCCAGAGAAGCAGTATAACCAGAGATAGCAACAGAGATGATGATATGGAAAGGTAGAGCAGCTGAGGACTCTAGACTCATGGAAAGAGAAAGGCTGTGTGTTGGTGGCCAGGAAGCAAACTTGAAGATTGTGCCCTTGGGTTGTTTAAATGATTATATATATTTCTGAGTGTTTTTGTGTACATCAAACACACACACACACACACACACACACACACACACACACAAACAACAACAACAGAAGGAACAGAAGCAAGTACTGTTGAATGATGATGCATGGAGGGGATTGTAATCATTGCAACAAAACAATTAGTGTTGTGAAACTGATGTTCTTTTATGTAAACTATCACTCAATTAAAAAAAAACATTAAATTAAATAGAAAAATTTTAAATAGTACTGTTATTTTTTACTTTCTGACATTAAAAAACAAAATGCTCAAAGCTATAAAACAATGACACTTACCTAATTAGATCTTTTGTTTTGGAAAATATAGTTTTTCCATTAAATTCATGTCCTATTTGTTAGTATATAATGGATTTATTGATGTGTGCAAAATAGCAAAACGTTATTTTTTTAAAACTAATTTCAAAGGTAAATCTTGATAGATATAAATCCACACTGAGAAAAAAGTCTCTTTGTAGTTTTCAGTAAGTTTTAGAAGTGTCAAAGGGAAAGTGAGTAATGAAATATATTTCTTCATGGTAACTATTAGGACTGATCATCTGTTTCTGGGAAGATGACAGCCAAGAAAGCCCTATAGAACTCAATTCTTCTCTGTAACACATGGGGTGATTCAATGGATGACAACAGCATGGTTATATGCTGATGCAGATGATCCATCAAAGAGGGAAGCATTGATAATGAAAGTGAGGAAGGGACAATTGCTGGGTATATGTTTTTTTCTGTACCACAATCACCAGTTGCTGTGAAATCAGTTTCAAATTAATGCAACCTTATGTGTTTCAGAGTAAGATTTTGTTTTATGGAGTTTTTAATGGCTATGACCTTTCAGAGCAGATTTCCAGGTTTCTTCCAAGGTGCTTCTGGGTGAGCTTGATCCCCTAATCTTTTGATTAGTGGTTAAGCACTTAACTTTTTTAGTCTCCCAGGACTCCATGTCCTTTATTAGGGGAGGAGAAATGACACTTAGTGTAAAATTGGAGCAGTTGAGCTTATGTAGAAACCTTAAATATTAAAAGCAAGACCGACAGAGTATATGGGAACACATGCAAGTAGTTGTGCAGGTATAACAGAGCATACAGATTTAGGATATCTTTTGGTGGCTTCATTGGAAGCCATTTGAAGATGGTGGAGGAGGTTTTGCAGTTTCAAAGACAAAGAAGAATGTCTAACATAATCTCTAATGAAGATTGAACCAACTACTCTAACAGAATATAAATTTTCAAGTAAAATCCTATGTCATAACATTATGATGAATCCTATGTCCATTTATTGACCCTCTGGTTGGAACTAAAGAATATAATTAATATATATTGTTAACTGAGACATCTGGCTCAGAACAATGCACCACTTTTTATAGTGAGTGAGTTTTCCACCTCAGGCTCATCATGCAAATGTTTAGAAAAGTTAAGGCCAAAATGAGGCATTTAAAATTATCTTTTGCATATAGTATTTATTCTGAAATTTGTCTTTTCAGTGATACATGACTTTTAAAATTTCTCCTAGGTTTAAGCTTTTTCATTTCATCCTTACCATTTTTTTTTTTTTTTTTTTTTTTAAGCAGAGGTGAGATGAAAGGATGTAGTATGTCAAAATTTTACAGTAGCTAAAACAAACTTATTCTGCAGACTTAAGCTACTGAGGTGATATAAGGGCTACAGTCTATTCGCAATGGTGAGCCTCTGTGTCAGAAATTGGATTTTTATTTCTAAAATGAAAATTGTGTTCCAGTTTCACACTACCTAAAGGGAAAAATGGCCACCTGGGGTCAGGATATCAGACTGACCAGTGATAGGAATGAAACAAAATAAATTTTAAGAAAAACAGTATATGTCTTCTGACTTAAAGAACTTATAAATGTAATGGTTTCAAAGATCTCATTCATTATATATTTTGGTTATAATTATAGGCAAACATGTTTTAATTAACAACTATAAGATGGAAAAAAATTGTCCCTATTTTCATCATTTAAAACTACCATTTATGCTTTGAATTTTTTAAGTTTTGAGACTTGGAGTGTTTATTCTTATTGTTGATTTCTAAATTTGTGATCAGGTGACAACTAATGATTTGGATGTTAATAATTTCTTTGTGGTCTATTACATAATAAATGTCTTTCAATGCTTCATGATTATTTTTATTCTGCAGTTGTAGGTTCAAAGGTTTATTTCATTTATTGATGTTATTATTCAAATTATGTGTATTTTCCTTATCTTTTATTTGCTGCTGTTGTTAGTGCCACCGAGTTGGCACCAACTCATACTGACCCTGCATAGCAGGAAGAAACACTGCCTGGTCTTTCACCATCCTCACAATCATTCTTAAGCTTGAGTTCATTGTTGCTGCCATTGTGCCAATCCATCTTGTTGGGGTCCTTCCTCTTTTTCGCTGACCTTCCACTTTAGCATGATATCCTTCTCCAGGGACTGGTCCCTCCTGAAAATATGTCTGAAGTCTGAGAGACAAAATCTTACCATCTTGGCTTACAAGGACCATTCAGGTTGTTTGTTTTCCTAGCAGTTCATGATACTTTTAATATTCTTCTTCAACACCATAACTCAAATACATCAATTTCTCTGTGGTCTTCCTTATTCACTGTCCAAATTTGACATGCAAAAGAGGCTACTGAAAATAGCATGGCTTGGGCCAGGTGCACTTTAATCCTGAAAGTGACACCTTTGATCTTGAATACTTTGAAGAGATTTTGTGCAGCAGATTTACCTAATGCAACACGTCATTTAAATTCTTAACTGCTGCTTCCACGAGTGTTGATTGTGGATTCAAGCAAAATGAAATATTTAACAACTTCAATCTTTTATTCATTTATCATGATATTTTTTAATGTTGTTGTTAGGTGCCATCGAGTCAGTACTGACTCATAGAGACTCTATGCACAACCGAATGAAACACTGCCTGGTCATGGGCCAACCTCACAATTGTTGCCATGCTTGAGCCCATTGATGCTGCCATTTTGCCAATCCATCTCGCTGGGGATTTTCCTCTTTTTCTCTGAATTTCCACCTTACAAAAAATGATATCTTTCTCCAGCAACTTGTCCCTCCTTATAATATGTGCAAAGTATGAGAGATGAACTTTGGCCATGCTGGCCTCAAAGAGCACGTTGGCTGCACATCTTCCAGCACAGATCTGTTCTTTTGACAGCCCATGTTACTTTCAATATTCTCCTCCAAAACCATAACTCAAATGCATCAGTTCTTCTACAGATTTCCTTATTCACTGTCCAGCTTTCACATGAAATGGGTACAGCTGACCCATTGCTTGGGTCAGGTGTACCTTTGTCCTCAAGCTGAAATTCTTGCTCTTCAGCACTTAAAAAAGTTCTTGTACAGCAGCTTTGCCTAATGAAATATGTTGTTTGATTTCTTGGATGTAGCTTCCATGAGTGTTGAATGTTGATTCAAAAAGAATGAAGTCCTTGACATATTCAATCTTTCCTCCCTGGATAAGAATGTTATTTATTGGTCTAGTGGTGAGGATTTTTGTTTTCTTTACATTGAGATGCAATCCATACCGAAGGCTGTGTTCTTTGAACAGGTGCTATGGTAGAAATGCAAAATGAAAGGGGAAAAAAAAGTGGCAAAACATTCACAGAGAGTAGGGAAGATGATAGTGGTAGTGAAAAGCAGGTTAAAACAAACGGAACACCATACCCAATTCTGTCGGAAGAGATGAGATATTATTTTAGTGTACTCAGTATCCTCTGGACTCCTGTTTATGGTTATCATTTTTTGGTGAGTACCTGTAAAATTGTATTTCAATTGCTTACAATAATATTTAGTTGGAGAGACTTCAGACTTTGAACTCTACATTGTAAATACTCATAAACTGGTATTTTTTATCCCTTTCACAGTGAATTTCCCAAGGTAAGGGACTCTGTCTTACTTATCTTTGTGTTCCCGAAACCAGCACCTCTTTTGGCACACGGACAATGCATAAGTACTGCATGATGAAAGGATTAATGAGATATCCACACAGTGGTTTTTGACTATGATTTTTGCAGAGAGTTCTGCATACTACATTGTTTCCAAAACTTCTATCAATCTATTATACCCAGTCAGTTGAATATGTTTTCAAACATCTTCTATAGTGTCAGAAAATATAAGGCAGTTCTCAGTGAAAATATTCATTCAAGTTTGAAACACAATTATTTGTCTCCTTGTTGTTGTTAAGTGTTGTTGAATCAGTTCAACCTATAGCGACTCTGTATAAGGCTTCCTAGGAGTAGCTGGTGAGTTTGAACCACCAACTTTGTGGTTAGCAGACCAATGCTTATCCTACATTGTCACATCAGGACTCTTTGTATTTAGAAAGCATAATAAGATACCAAAACTTTTTAATATAATATGGTGGTGGTATAAGCCATGGAGTCTATTTGAACTCATAAAGACCCTGCATAGGGTTTCCAAGGTTGTAATTTTCACAGGAGTAGAGATTTTCATCTTTGTCCCATAGAATGGCTGGTAATTTCAACTGCTGAACTTGAGGTTAGCAACCTGACTCATAACTACTACACTACCATATTATCAGGCTGCGAACCTTAAGGTCTGTGGTTCGAAACTATCAGGCGCTCCGTGGGAGAAAGATAAGGCTTTCTACTCCCATAAAGATTTACACCCTCGGAAACCCTGTACAGGGTCGCTATGGGTCGGAACCGACTCGATGGCACTTAACAACAACAACAACAACCATATTATAGTATGATAACATGTAAATTGCATAATAATTTATTATCTAGTGTGCAAATTCATTTTTCTCATTTTCAATCTCTACTGGACTGCAAAGCTAATTTGAACCGCAAGGTTCGTGCTCACCAGCTGCTCCTCAGAAACCCTACACAGGGTCACTAGGGATCAGAACCAACTCGATGGCAATAAACAACAATTACAATGATAAATTGTTCAGGTATACTCATTCTCCATAATGTTGTCCATACCTTGTCATGATACACAAAATTGAAAGCCTTTGCATAGTCAGTAAAGGGTTTCTGAGGAGTGGCTCCTTAATTATAAAGTTCCCAAGGCTGTGAATGTTTACTGGAGCAGAATGCTAAAATTATGTGTACTAAAAGGTATGGAGAGAGCAAATATGATTAGATGAATGAGTATCAATGTAGTCTACCAAATCACATGTAATCTACCAAATCATAGCCTCAACTCTTAACTAGGCAACTAAAAGAAGACTGTAGCTTGCTTTGTGTGAGATATTTATAACTTTCTGCATAATCATTCCTGTTTAAATACTGAGTCTCTGTGTGCTTAAATATAACTATATTAGCACTTTTTATAAAGTTTTTTGCATGCGTGTAAATCTAAGATTTATGAGGGCAGAAGCAGTTTATGTCTTACTTATAGCTGTAACCCCAGTGGCTAGCACAATAGTAAATGCTTAATAAAGTATTTTCACAACTAAGATTAAACCATTGCTCTCTTTCCAGATGAAGCAAAGAAGTGTGAAGTAACCTAGAGACACAAGGAAAAATAAGTCTCCAAAAGACTGATGAATCATGCAAACTACAGCCTCTGCTAGTTTGTGACCATAGGAGTAAAAATCAGATGGTGCTTAGCAATCGCAACTGACTGGTCTGATCAGGATTATGAAAAGACAGTCTTGGACAGAGTGAGAGAAAACTGTGAAACTAAACTCAAATGATAAAAAAGACCAGGGCAAAAAAAAAAAAAAAGAACAGGCATAATGCTTTGATAGAAACCGGTATAAATCTAAGACTTTAGCACTTAGTTATCCTCCAATCCTGCAACCGAACTCATCCTTGTAACTGGAATTTCAGTCAAACAATAGACAAACAAACAAATAAGCTAACAAGCAAAAAACATCATGAAAAAAATAAATTGAAATACAAGGCCATGTTGGGAGATGACATTTGTTGCTTCCTCTCTAAATTAGCAGAAATAAGTTTCCATTCAATCCTAGAATTGAAAAAAAGTAGAAGCAGGAAGAGATATATTATAAAGGTCCTAAATTAAAACTCTAAATGAAATTTTCTAATATACATAGGCTTTGTTTAAAGGGTGGGGTGGCACTGTGGGCTAAGACTTCAGACTGCAAAGTCATTTGAACTGCAAGGTCAGTGGTTCAAGCTCACCAGCTACTCCTTGGAAACCCTATACAGGGTCACTATGGGTCGGAATCGACTCGATGGCATTTAACAACAACAACAACAATTCTTAAATACAAATGCCTAGATTGAAGTCCTGACATGGTATTTTCAATTGTCTCATTTCATCTGGTGTAGGAGTCCTGGTGTGGCACTGTGGGCTAATGCATCACAAGTTCATCGGATGCTGCTTGGAAAGCCTATACAGTGTCGTTATGGGTCGGAATCAACTGGACGGCACTTAACAACAACAGCAACAACATCTGGTGTAGCACTGTCAGGTAATCACTGGAATGCTAAGCACAAAGCAGTTCAAATCCACTAACTGCTCCTTTGAAATCCTATACAGGGTTGCTGTAAGTTGGAACTGACTCAACAGCACTTAACAAAAATGCCTAGATATTCTAGATACTGATCTTTATGCATTCCGTTTCAATTTTGACGACTTTCAGTTTTCCTAGATTCATACTTCATGCATTCGATGATCTTATTAATGGATTTTTATGGCTGTTTTTTCTCATTTGTTGTTGTGTGCTATTAAGTCGGTCTAACTCACAGTGACACTGTATAGGGTTTCCAAGAATGCAAATTTTTACGGGAACAGAAAGTCTCATTTCACCCACGGAGTAACTGGTAGATTTGAACTGTTAACTTTGTTGTGGTTAGCAGCCTAATGAATAGCCCACTATATTACCAGGGCTCCTCCACCTATATTTTATTAGTGTCTTCGAGTTAGTTCTGACTCATAGCAACCCTGTAAAAGCTTTCCGAGGAGGAGCTGGTGGGTTTGAACTGTAGGTCTTGTGGTTCAAACTAACATTGTAGTCAAGTGCTTATCCTATGGTCCCAAGCGAGGACTCCCCAGATATCTTTGTTGTTGTTAGGTGCTGTTGAATCAGTTCCAATTCTTAGCGACCCTGTATAGGATTTCCATGGAGTAGTTGGTGGGTGAGAACCACCATCCTTTTGATTCATACCAACCTTGCAGTCTAGTGCAATATCCTGCAGAGACACATAAGATATTTTTAGGAGTCTTAAAATTCAAAGCTTCCTATGCTTGCATCATTGATAATATGAATGATTGGGAATAGGGAAAGCATCCTTCAAGCCTCAGAGGCAATTTTCAATATGCCCTTAATAATCATATCAATATTTCTCCTATACATCATATATTTTCATAAAAGAAACAGAACCTATATAAGGAAGAATGAATACTCTGCCAAAAAAGAAAAATAAGTCTTGGTGCAATGGTTGGTCTTCTAGATTATATAATTGCTTTCAAGTGTAGTTGTGTAGTTTAAGGTACGTCTAAAGAATTTTCCATGAGAAAAACATCCATCAAAACCTTTCCTAATTTTACCGCTGTATATTCGTTACCATGGATTAAGATAATTGTATCTCCAATTTGTAAGTACTTTAGAAAAATATGTTATGTATCTTTTACATTTATTATTCTCCAAAATGAATGCTAAATGAATGAAAGAGTTTAAAGTAAAACAAGAAAAATACACAAAAAAATAATAAAATATAATTTTTATTTTCCTTTGATCTTTGGCCAAGGCAATGGCTTTATGAAGATAAAGGGAAAGTAAATGGTGAAATATAAGCTATTGTATTTAAGTATGTTTAACACCTCTATTCTTGAAATCCATTAAGTAAATTAATGGCAAATAGTATACTGTGAAAATATTTGCAATATGTATAACAAAAGTTGGAATTTATATCCGTAACATAAAAATAATTCTTATACCAATAAGAAAATCATGAACATATCAATAATAAAATGGAATATGGGAAAATGTTCATAACATCTTGCAAAGCAATGTATATTATAGTCCCAAATGTATTTTAAGAATACTCCTCGTGTGGTGCTATAGGATCAACACTGGACTGCTAACCAGCTATTAAAACCCACCAGCTGCTCCTTGGAAACCCTGTAAAGGGTCATTATGAGTTAGAACTAACTCAATGGCACTTAACAAAACAAAACAACAAAATATAGTCATAGGAGTACTGGCGTAGTGCTGTAATATAAGCCAAGGACCACGAGGTCGGTTTGAATAGCAGGATTGGCAATTCAAACTCACCAGCCATTCCTCGGAAACCTTATCCAGGGTCATTATGAGTTGGAGCCAGGTCAATGGCAGATAACAACAACATATAGTCATAGGGGAGTACAATGGGTCTATGATGAACACTGGATTGCAAACTGTAAGGTTAGAGGTTCAAACCCACCAGCTACTCAATAGAAAAAGATGAGGCTTCTTGCTCCCACAAAGATTTACAACACCAGAAACCCTGCACAGGCTTGCTATGAGTCAGAAACAACTTGAAACCACTTAGCAACAAAAACATGTAGTCATGGAAGGATCCCTGGTGGTATAGTGGTTTAAGCACTAAGCTGTTAACCAGAAGGTCAGCAGTTTGAAATCAACCAGACACTCTGCAGCAGAAAGATGAGCCTTTCTGTTCCTGCAAAAATATATAGCTTCAGAAACCCTATACAGGGTCTATATAAGTTAGACTCAACATGGTGGTAGTGGATTTTTTAGTTTGGCTTTTAATATAGCTGTAGGGAAAATAAAATACAGAAGGATATGAACTACTCTTTATATTTTAGTGTCTCAAAGAGAAAAGAATGAATAATTATTTTCTTCCTTTTGTATTTATACTTCTTAATGATCCCCACTTAAAACCAAACGGCCACCACTCATCTGTCAGTTTGTCATATGGTGGTGGCTTGTGAGTTGCTGTGATTCTGAGGGCTATGCCACCGATATTTTACATAACCAGTAGGGTCAACCATGGTGGATGGGTTTCAGATGAACTTCCAGACAAAGACAGACTAGGAAGAAAGAGTGATGAACTACTTCCGAATCTTTAGTCACTGAAAAACTTATGAACAGCAGAGAGACAATGTCAGATATAGTGCTGGAAAATGAGCCCTTCAGGTTATCAGGCACTCAAAATGCGAGTGAGGAAGAGATGCCTCCTCAAAGTGGACTTGACCATGATAATGCGAATGGAGTAAAGCTCGTGGGAGAAAAGCCCGCAGGACCTTTATTTGTTGATGGGGCACAACTCAAAATGAAGAGAAACAGCTGTAAGCATCCAATGAAAATCGGAACAAGGGATGTACGAAGTATGAATCTGGGAAAAGTGGAAGTTGTCAAAAATGAAATGGAACACATCAACATCGATATCTTAGGTATTAGTGAGCTAAAAGGGACTGGTATTGGCCATTTTTAATCTGACAACCACATGGTTTACTATGCTGGGGATGACAAATTGAAAAGGAATGGTGTTGCATTCATTGCCAAAAATAACATATCCAGATCAGTCATGAGGTACAACACTGTCTGCGAAAGGATAATATCTATGTGCCTACAGGGAAGCCCAGTTAATACCACTATTATTCAAATTTATGCACCAATGACTAAAGTCAGTGAGGATGAAATAGAAGAATTCTACCAACTTCTTCAATCTGAAATTGATCAAACATACAATCAAGGTGTATTGCTCATTACTGGTGATTGGAATGCAAAGGTTGGGAACAAAGAGGAAGGATCAGTGGTTGAAAAACATGGGCTTGGTGATAGAAATGATTCTGGAGAACGCATGATAAAATTCTGTAAAACTAATGATTTGTTCATTTCAAATACTTTCTTTAGACAGTACAAGAGATGACTATACAAATGGACCTCACCAGATGGAAAACATAGAAATCAAATTGACTACATCTGCAGAAAGAGATGATGGAAAAGCTCCATATCATCAGTCAAAACAAGGTCAGGGGCGCAGTGTGGAACAGACCATCAATTACTCATGTGCAAATTCAAACTGAAGCTGAAGAAAATGAAAACAAGTCCACAAGAGTGAAAATATGACCTTTAATATATCCCACCTGAATTTAGCAATCATCTGAAAAACGGATTTGGTACATTAAACACTAAAGCCCGAAGACCAGAAGAGTTGTGGTATGACATCAAGAACATCATACATGAAGAAAGCAAAAAGTCATTGAGAAGACAAGAAAGAAGGAAAAGGTCAAAATGGATGTCAGAAGAGACACAGAAACTTGTTCTCCAGCATAGAGATGCTAAAGAAAATGGAAGACAAGAGGAGGTACAAGAGCTGAACAGAAAATTTCAAATATCAGCTAGAGAAGATAAAGCCAAATATTACAATAAAATGTGCAAAGATCTGGAATCAGAATAGCAAAAAGGAAGGACACGCTCAGCATTTCTCAAGCTGGGGGATCTGAAGAATAATTTCAAGCCTTGACTTTCGTTATTGAAAGATTCTCTGGAAAAATTATTGAGTAATGCAGAAAGCATCAAGAGAAGATGGATGGTATACACAGAGTCATTGTACCAAAAAGAAATGGTTAATGTCCAACCATTTCAAGAGTCACCATATGATCAAGAGCCAATGATACTGAAGGAAGTAGTCCAACGTGCATTGAAGGAATTGGCAAAGAACAAGGCACCAGGAGTTGATGGGATAAAAATTGAAATCTTTCAAGAAAGTGAGGTGCACAGGAGGCACTCACTCATCTTTGCGAAGAAATTTGGAAGACAACTGTTTGGACGACTGATTGGAAGAGATCCATATTTGTGCCTATTCCAAAGAGAGGTGACCCAACGGAATGCGGAAATCATAGGACAATCTCTTTGATATCTATCCCATTTGAGTAAAGTTTTGCTAAAGGTAATATAGAAATGACTACAATCATACATTGACAGAGAACTTCCACAGGTTCAAGTCGGATTCAGAAGAGGTCGTGGAACGAGGGATATCATTGCTGATGTCCAATGGATCTTGGCTGAAAGCAGAGAATATCAAAAAAATGTTTACCTGTGCTTTTTTGACTACGCAAAGACTTTCAATTGTGTGGGTCATGACAAGCTATGGACAACATTGTGAAATATGAGTATTCCAGAACACTTTATTGTGCTCATGAGGACTCTGTACCTGGACCAAAAGGCAGTTGTTCGAACAGAACATGGGAACACTGAATGTTTTAAAATTAAGAAAGATGTGCGGCAAGGTTATATTCTTTCACCATACTTATTCAACCTGTATGCTGAGCAAATGATCCGAGGAGCTGGGTTCTATGAAGAAAAATGTGGCGTCAGGATTGGAGGAAGACTCACTAACAACCTGCGATATGCAGATGATACAACCTTGCTGGCTATAAGTGAAGAGGACTTAAAACATTTACTGATGAAGATCAAAGAGCACAGCCTTCAGTATGGATTACATCCCAATGCAAAGAAAACAAAAATCCTCACCACTGGACCAATAAACAACATTCTTATCAATGGAGAAAAGATTGAAGTTGTCAAGGACTTCATTCTTCTTGGATCAACTATCAACACTCAAGGAAGCAGCACTCAAGAGATCAGACGAGGTATTGCATTAGGCAAATCTTCTGCACAAGACCTTTTTAAAGTGTTGAAGAGCACAGATGTCAGCTTAAGGACTAAGGTGCATCAGACCCAGCTATGGTGTTTTCAATTACCTCATATGCATGTGAAAGTTGGACAATGAATAATCAAGACCGTAGAAGAATTGATGCTTTAGAATTATGGTGTTGGAGGAGAATATTGAAAGTTCCATGGGCTGCCAAAAGAACCAATAGATCTGTTTTGGGAGAAGTGCAGCCAGAGTGCTGCTTAGAGGTCAAGATGGCCAAACTTCATCTCTCATACTTTGAACATATTGTCAGCAGGGAGCAATCGCTGGAGAAAGATATCATGTTTGGTAAGGTGGAGGGTCAGAGAAAAAGAGGAAGACCCCCAGCAAGATGGATTGGCCAAGTGGCAGCATTGATGGAGTCTAGCTGGCAACAACAGTGAGGTTGGCCCAGGATTGTGCAGTGTTTCGTTCTGCTGTGCATAAGATCACTATGAGTCGGTACTGACTCGATGGCACCTAACAGCAACAACAACAACAATGATTCTACAAAGACTATATAATGATTCCAATAATAATAAAATAAAACATGCTTATTCATGAAAGAGGGGGGAAGCTTGTCAGTCATTTCTAATGTTAATTAGATAATGCACTTCCAGGTGGCAGAGAGATCTAGAATCTGGGTGAAGCATTTTTGAAATGTAATGAAATACTTACCTCTTTAAAATGAATCTGAAACTTCAACAGACTACTTATAAAATATCCCAAAGAGTTAACAGATTTGGATTGATGCTATTTGTCTAAGGAAAGACACAGAAAATTGAAGTTGCCAACTACACTTTAAATCTGCTCCACTATAATCAAAGATGATGAATAACTGCCAATTTAAAGAATACAGCAAATGATTGTGTAATTAGCTGATACAGAAATTCATATCTCTTTTAGTGGAATGGAATGATTTTCTAAAACACTAATACCTACTTGTAGTCTATGAAATAATCTTCTAAAAGTTAAATAGTTGCATCACCATAGGTTAGAAAACAGGACTGATCTGAGACCTCTTAAATTTGACCCCCCCCAAAAAAAATTGTTGTTGTGATAAACTAAGTTTTCCCTTCAGGAATTCTATAGAGTTCTAAAACGGAATTTCCCTCAACAGCTTCCTAAATTTGATAAGATTAATTTAATTTATTCAGAGATGGCAGAGAGGGCACATATCTTGTGTTCTGCACTATAATAGGACACAATGAGAATATTCAATAAGGGATGCAATTCCTATTAACAAGGAACATAAGTCAGCAGAGAAGATAAGCACGTAAGCAGCTAACTTGAATGCAAAGTAACATGCATTAAGTGCTTTAACAGAGATGGAAATAAATTGCTATGGGTAAAGAAGAGGGAGAGATTAATCATGGGCAACCCCACCACACACATACCTTCAGAACGTACATTAGCAGCAATGTTTGTTTTTTACTTAAAATTCTAGAAACGAATGTGAGTAAACTTTGCAGCCACATTTTGAGAATTTATCTTTGAAAACAGAAGGTAAAAGCTGGGTCTTGCAGCTGATAAAAATGAAGACTAATAAGTCTGCAGGATGTGAAAATCATACTGCATTAGCTCAGCAGTTCACTCAAAAGTACTTAATTCTACATCATTCTAAGTAGAAAACAGCTCTACCTTTTCCTGTTCAATTGTGGAAAGAAAACCTTCCAAGAGAACAGATATGAAGCTGAGATTGCTGACATTTCATGAAATTTTTGATGCCCAAGATGCCATCTGGAATCCTGGTGTAGCACTGTGGGTTAATGCCCTAGACTGAAAAGTCAGTTTGAACCACAAAATCAGTGGTTCAAGTTCACCAACTGCTCCTTAGAAACCATGTGCAACTAGGAGGGACTTAACAACAACAAAATGCCATTTAAAGCACTACTAGAAAAAAAAAAAAATCAAATGCATAACATAATTTCCTTTGTGGAGTAGTGAAAGGTTTAGTCTACACTTCTCATTAAGGCTGTCAACAGTTCCTCTTGGTAAATAAACTATTTATAAATACATACACATATTTAATGGGGCTTCCAATGTTTTAGAAAAAACAACATTATATTTTGATTCCATTTTTCCACAAATTTTTGAAGACCCACCCCATACATGCATTTGTTGTTGCTAAGTGTCATTGAGTTGTTCCTGACCCACAGCGAACCTATACAGGGTTTCCAAGGAACAGCTGGTGAGTTTGAACTGCTGATCTTGTAGTTCAAATGGATCTTATAGTCCAGTGCTTATCCTATAGTGCCACACCAGGACTACATACATACATACAAAACAACATAGTACTTTTCTTCATTGAAAATAAAGAGAAAGGGATTTAAAAGTTAAAAGAGCTCTGAGCAAAACAAGTGTTTATTATTATTATTATTATTATTATTATTATTACATTCAAGATCCGTACCATGTTCTTATCATAATAAGATACTCCAAAGCTCAAATAAAGTTATACCTCCCACTGAAATTCTATAGCTGCTAAAAAGAGAGAATTAAGATATCCAAATCACTTCAGGTATTTCCCAAATAAGCACAATAAAATTCAAAATAATCTTAAAAATAATTATAATAATGCTTCATAGAAACAGAATTGAAATGATCATAAAAGTTTTTTGTGCTGTTCTGTTCCATTGAAAGCACAGAGGTAAATCCATCCAGGAATGGATAGCTGACATTTGACAAAGGACCAAAACACATTAAATTGAGAAACTTTAACAAATGTTGCTTGCAAAACTGGTTATCCATTTAGAGAACTACAGGATCCAAATCTCACCTTATATACAAAAATGAACTCAAGATGGATCTAAGACCTAATGTCAAGCCTATAGCTATAAAGATCATCAATGAAAAATCTGGGTCAAATGTAGGGACCCAAATACATAGTGTATTTCCATTCTCACATTTAACTGAAAGCACACAAACAGCAGAAAACAAACTAGATGACCAAGATCTCCTACAAATTTTACTCTTAAGTACATCAAAAAGGGTCACCAAAAGAGTACAAAGAGAGCCCCCAGACAGATTTAAAAAATGATCGACAATTACATATTGGGCCATGAAATAATATTTTAAATTTACAGAGAATTTCAGCACTCAACAATAAAAAGACAAATAAATCTATTAAAAATGGACAGAGGGACGGCAGGGCTTGATGGCTGATAGGGTAGAGATGCAGCGAAGATCTCCATCAGCAATACTGCAGAATGCCAGGCAAAGCAGGCTCAGGAGAGAGCTTCAAAACTCTGAACCACATATGTAGAAATATTTAAAACATTTGAAGGCTTATAGCTAGTGGAACTTTAAGCAGAAGGAAGAATTTTCGAACTTTTGAATCTGCCAGGCTCAATGGCCCTGACCCAACAATTTGGGTGAGACCAAATAGCAAAACAAAGCAGGAAGCAAGCAGACCTAACACAGACTAAAGGAGTGGGAACCTCAGAGCAAAGGTGGACAGTATATTTTGTTTGGTTTGATTTTGTTCTGATTTTTGTTGTTGTTGTTGTTGTTATCTGTTAATTGGCCTCTAGCTGTCTGTGCACCTCCATTCTGGTGACTAGAGGAGGTGCCTGAGTGTGTGGACACCCCCACCACCACCATTGGAGGGTTCCTCTACCACACATGTGCACAGATCTTCTCATCAGTCAAAGGACCAGTCCCCACTTAAAACCAGCAGCTGAAAATTACCACAGATGGCCTGAAGTTGTTTATTAATAGGGAAAAGGCCAGAACAGGGGTCATTTAAAAGGCCAGTCCTAGCTTAAAACCAGCAGCATAAAAGTGCCACAGCAGGCCCTGAACTGTTTATTAATAGGGAAAAGGTCAGAACAGGGGGTGTGGAGGAAAAAGCCAGAACAGGGGGCGTGGAGAGGGTGAGCGTTTAAAAACAAAACAGGCCAAAAATTAAATCCTGAGGTACAGAGTAACAACCAACAGTGGCATGTTGAAATTCATCACGTGGCCTTGAAGGCAAGAAGCTGACAGATGATATTAAAGTTATACTCAGATTAGACTACAGATTTTTTCTTTTTTTTCCTTCTCTCTCTCCTCTCCCTTTTCTGTGATTATAGACTACAGTATCCAATCTGGGTTTTTTTTTGTTGTTGTTACTGTTTTTTTGGGGTTTTTTTGTTTGTTTGTTTCCCCCTTTTACATTTAGGGGGCTCTTTCTCTCCCTATATTATGAAAGAAGAAACATCAATTGCTACCATATAGTCAAGCCACAATCACACTTTATAAAACCCATAATCCAGACAAGAACCAATACCAATACACCAGGAAGGGAGACAACACCTGCAAAAGTTACTTTGAGCTAAGCAATAAGAAGAGTGAAAAGGGAAGTCCATACCCTGATCACATCTACCTAGAGAATATTAGAAAGCATAAAAAATACCAAAACACACTCTCAATTAAGTATTAAGGCCACATATAAACAATGCACATATCCAAGAAGCAAAAACAGATGATCAACAGCACACATCCAAAAGCAAAATAAAATGTCTGAGACAAATGACATAGAGGTAGACCTGGACTCCATTCTGGAAAGAGGGCAGCCTAGGAAATGCCTGAAAAGGAATTCTGAAAAATGATTGTAAAATGTTTCAAAACACTTTACAATGGAGTTGAGAAAAATAAGGAAGAAATCAGGAAAGTGCTACAGGAGCAATTAAATAAGGTAGATACAGCATTGGAAATAATTCAAAAAGAGGTCCAAATGATTAATAATAGAATATCAGAAATAGACAATACATTGAAAGAGCAAAGAAGTAGAATAGAAGAGATGGAAGCCAGGACTAGTGAGCTGGAAGACAAATCTTTCAATAGTACTAAGAAAGAAGAGCAAGTAAAAAAGTTTTCTAAAAATCCAAAGATGGTCTAAGATTCATATTGGACAACATAAAGAGGAATAACTTAAAAATTATCAGCATTCCAGAACAGGAAGAATCATCAAGTCCACAGAAGAGATAATTGAAGAGCTGCTGAAAGAAAATTTCTCTAACATTCTGAAAAGAGAAAAGATAAACATTCAAGAAGTTCAATGAACCCCAGGAAGGATAGACCCTAAAAGAAAATCACCAAGACATATAATCAAGCTCTCCAAAACCAAAGATAAGGAAACAATCCTGAAAGCAGCTAGGGAAAAGAGAAGCATTATATACAAAGGCAAGCAAATCAGATTAAGCTAAGATATCTCAGAAGATACCATGTAAGCAAGAAGGAAATGGGGAGACTCATATAAAACACTGAACAGAAAAAAATGCCAACCAAGAATCCTTCATCCAGCAAGGCTATCAATCAAATACAAAGGTGTAATCAAAACATTCCAGGATAAACAGAAGGCAAGGGATTCTGCCAAAGCCAACTCTGCACTAAAAAACATCCTAAAGGGAATTCTGTGAACCCAGAACCAACAAGAAGAGACAACAACCAGAGATTGACATACGTGGCAGTACCACCCAGAGCTAAATCAACAGATGGAAGAGTCGAAAACAGAAAACAAACTATAAGAAAAAAACTCATAGAATATGGGAGGTCAGTCTATGATGAAAATTATAACAATATTAAAGAAGGTAAACACATAGGAACAAAGATTTAGAGGGTAAGAAGTTCAGGTAGACTACAGGATTAAACAAACTGCACAAAATGGAGGGAAAAGTTAATGGAGTAAAAGGTAACCTCAAAGAAGTAAATGAAAATACAACAAGAACATGAAACATTAAAACTATAAGAAAGCTCACAAGAAAGAACACAAAAACCAAGAATTCAGCACAGGAAGACATGCAGAACAAAGAAAGGAGCAGCACCAAAATATACAAACCTAATGGCAGCAACTGATCCATACCTATTTATAATTACATGAATGTAAATGGATTAAATGCACCAGTTAAGAGAAGAAAGGTGGCAAAATGCATAAGAAAACAAGACTCTACAATATGCTATCTGCAAGAGACCCTTATTACACACGGACACAAAAACAGATTAAAAGTCAAAGGATGGGAAAAACAAAAACAAGCTAATTGCAACAAAAAACGAGCAGGAGTGGCAGTACTAATCTCTGATAAAATAAACTTTTAGTCAAAAACCAACATAATAGATAAAGATGGACATTGTCTCATGATTAAAGGGACAATTGAACAAGATGACACAACCATAAAAAATATCTGTGCTCACAATGAAAGAACTGCAAAATATATAAAGCAAACATAGTGGTTACGAATCGGGCTGCGAACCTTAAGGTCAGTGGCTCGAAACTATCAGCTGCTCCGCAGGAGAAAGATGAGGCTTTCTACTCCCGTAAAGATTTACACCCTAGGAAACCCTGTACAGGGTTGCTATGGGTTGGAACCGACTCAACGGCAATTAACAACAACAATAGATTTGAAGAAAGAAATAGACGAATCTACAATAATATGGGCAATTTTAATACACCACTTTCAAAAATGGCTAGAACAATCAGAAAGAAACTTGAGAAAAACACAGAGGAACTAAACAACACAATCAGGCAACTGGACCTCATAGATGTGTACAGATTATTCAACTCAATTGCAGAACATTACACATTCTTTTTTAGTGCACATGAATCATTCTCGAGAATAGATCAGGTGTTAGGGCAGAAAACAAACCTCCAAAAATTTAGAAAGAAAATAAAATAAAGTCAAATACATGGAAACTGAATATAACAATCTGCTAAAAGGTGAATGGGCAGTAGAAGCAGTAAAACGGGAATTCACAAAGTTCCTAGGAACAAACAAGAACGAAAACATAACATGCCAAAATCTTTGGGTCACAGCAAAAGTGGTGATGAAAGGACAATTTATAGCAATAAATGCACACATCCAAAAAGAAGAAAGAACCAAAATTAACATATTAACACAACATCTACAACAATTAGAAACAGACCAACAGAGGGAACCTGCAACCACCAAAGAAAAGAAATAATAAAGATTAGAGCAGAAATAAATGAGATAGAAAACAGAAAAACTATAGAAAGAATGAACATGACAAGAAGCTGGTTCTTTGAAAGGATTAACACAATTGAAAAACCATTGGCAAACCTAACAAAAGAAAAAAGGGAGAAAACACAACTAACATGCATTAGAAACCACATGGTCGATGTCACAACGGAACCAAAGGAAATCAAAAGGAAAATAACAGAATACTATGAAAAGCTGTACTCTAACAGATTTTAAAACTTAGAAGAGATGGATACATTTTTAGAAAAAACACGACCTACCTAAACTTACACAGAGTGAAGTAGAAAAAATGAACAGAACCATAACAAAAGAAGAAATTAAGTAGCTCATCAAAAAACACCCAACGAAAAGAAGTCTAGGCCCAGATGGCTTCACAGGTGAGTTCTACCAAACATTCAGGGAAGAGCTGTCACCAATTCTACACAAATTATTTCAGAATATAGAGGAGGATGGAAATCTTCCTAATACATTTTATGAAGCAAGCATAGCCCTCATACCAAAACCAAGGAAGGGCATCATTAAGAAACAAAATTATAGACCGATATCCCTCATGAACATAGATGCAAAAATTCTCAACAAAATCCTAGACAGCAGAATCCAGCAGCACATCAAAAAAATAATACATCATTATCCAGTGGGATTCATATCAGGGAAGCAAGGATGCTTCGCCATTAGAAAAATAATCAATGTAACCCACCATATAAATAAGAAAAAATAAAAGTATATTTACAAAACCAACAGCCTATATTACTCTCAATGGAGATAAACTGAAAGCCTTCCCTCTGCAAACAGGAATCAAAAAAGGATATCCTTTGTCACCACTCTTATTCAATATTGTGCTGGAAGTCTTAGCAAGAGCTATACGGTAAGACAGGGAAATTAAAAGCATCCAAATTGGCAAACAGGAAGTAAAACTTTCTCTTTTTGCAGACGATATGTTCCTATACATAGAAAACCCCAAAGACTCAGTAAAAAAAGCTATTAGACCTCGTTGGAAGATTCAGCAAATTGGCAGGGTATAAGATCAACATAAGAAAATCAGTTGGATTTCTTTATACCAATAATGACATTGTTGAAAAGGACATTAGCAATCCAATACCATTTATAATAGCCACCCAAAGGATGAAATATCTAGAAATAAATGTAACCAGAGAAACAAAGGACCTATACAAAGAAAACTATGAAACACTACTACAAGAAACCAAAAGAGACCCACAAAAATGGGAGAATGTATCATGCTCCTGGATAGGAAGACTTAATATTGTGAAAATGTCGATACGGCCCAAAGCAATTTACACACATAATGCACTTACAATCCAGATTCCAATGACATTCTTCAAAGAAATTGAAAACACAATTACAAACTTTATATGGAAAGGAAAGAGACCAGGGATAAGCAAAGTAATATTTAAGAAGAATAAGTTTGGAAACATTTTACTGCCTGATTTCAAAAATTATTACATGGCTACAGTGGTCAAAACAGTTTGGTACTGGAACAGTGGATTGATCAAATACATTGAATCCAGAAATTAACACATCCACATAGAGCCAACTGATTTTCGACAAAGTGCATAAATATATTGCATGGGAAGGTGATATTCTTTTCAACAGATAGTGCTGGCAGAACTGAAAAGCAATATGTAAAAGTTTGAAGGAAGACTTTTATCTCACATCTTATACAAAAACAACTCAGCATGGATTAAACAAGTAAACATGTATCTCAGAATTTTGAAGGTCATCAATGAAAAAATAGGGACAAATGTGAGGGCTCTAATTCAGGGCATTCACAGACTACCAAACATTTTGAAAACTACAGAAACAAAAGTAGACAAAATAGATGATTGGGACATATTAAAAGTTAAAAACTTATGTTCATCAAAAGACTTCACCAAAAGAGTAAAAAGGGAACCCACAGAATGCAAAAAAAATATTTTACAACAACACATCGGACAAAGTACTAATTTCTCAAATATACAGGAAACTACAATACCTCTACAACAAAAAGACAAAAAAAAAAAAAAAACAATTAAAAAATGGGGAAAGGATATGAACAGACACTTCACCAATGAGGAGATACCAGCAGCCAACAAACATATGAAGAAATTTTCACAATCACTTTCCATTAGAGAGATGAAAATCAAAACAACAATGAGATATCATCTCATGCCAGCAATAACAGCAAATATAAAAAAGTAGAGGACAATAAATGCTGGCGAGCATGTGGAGAGACTGGGACACTCTTGCATTGTTTGCTGGTGGGATTGCAAAACGGTCCAACCTCTCTGGAAAGCCATATGGCACTTTCTCAGAAGGTTGGAAATAGAAATACCTTGTGATCCAGCAATTCCTCTACTTGGTACTTACCCACAAGAAATATGAGCCATAACACAAATAGACATATGCACACCAATATTCATAGCAGCACTATTTACAATAGCCAAAATATGGAGACAGCCTAAGTAAGTGCCCATCAACGGAAGAATGGATAAACAAACTCTGGTGCATACACACAATAGAATATTATGCTACCTTGAAGAACAACAAGGAAGCTATAAGCTATCACATAACATGGATGAACCTTGGGGACATTATGTTGAGTGAAATTAGTCAGTCACAAAAGGAAAAACACTGCATAGTACCACTATTGTAAAATACTAAGAAAAAGAACCCATACTGAAAGTGGGGGGAGGGATTCTTTGCTGGTTGCCAGGAGGTGGGGGTGTGGGGAGGGGGAGGGAGGACAAGGAATAGACACAGGATAGTTTCAGTCCTTGGGAGGGGACCACTACACAAACAGGGGGAGAGGAATGGAGGAAAAAGGTAGATGGGAGAACAGTTAAGCAGGTTTGCATGGCTAAGTGGGACAGAGGTAAATAATGATATATGCACAACCCTGGAACAACATGGCTCTGGGATACAGGACTTGAGGTTTGGTTTGAATGGGTAACAGGAGGGAAATAAGGTTAAGATGCTTGGCTGTCTTTTGAATCTTGGTTTACCTTGCATACCATTATAAAATAGATACTTGAGGAGGAGAGAAAAGAATAGACAGAAATATCATCATAGAAAGCTTGTAAGTCCATCCTCTGCCTATAACTGATTGGATTATCTAAAATGGGGCTACAATTTGCCCAGTGAAGGAGAGTTACTGAGGAGTCTCTGTATTGCATAAGACCATAGGTGGAATCCTGAACACCATCCAGAATCTCCTAAGGATGGAAATCTCCACTTGAAAGGACAAGCAGACCAGTCTTGAGTGGTCAGAAGAATAGAAGATACTTCTTGAAAGAAAGACTGACAGGAAAAACAAAACAAAAAAAAAACCCAGTAACAGCAGTCTGATTGACTATTACAAGATCAAGCAAGCTGTTTGTTCAGGAGACATCAAGGCAAGTGGTTGAATCCCCTCAGGGCAAAGCCCTTTCCAAGACTAAGACTCAAGGGGGATAGAAGAGCAGACATGTGCTCTGACTGGTGACCACATTGGTCACTGATGAGGAGAAGTGAAAAACAAATAACAATGAAGCTGTCAGCTGTCTTACCACGTTCAATAGATTCCTGTGAACCTGAGTGGAGACCTGGTTGGCCAGCAATATGGCAAGACCTGGGGTCTCCTGGGCCCAGAGTCAGTGACATAGCCACAGAGGACTAGAGTGGACAGTGAAGCATCAGCTGATAAGAAGTGAGGGCATATGTTCAAGAACACCCACACTTGCAGATAATACCCACTTGACCTGACTTCAATGGCTGGATTATCATAACTCAACGAGAAGAAGAAAGAAGAGGAAAATAAAGTGCAATCTGATAAAATTAGATGAACTTGACTTACATCAATGCATGCAGTAGCTCAAAAGAGGGAACAATCTCTACAGTGAGGACCATTCCCACCCTTCGATACACATGGTAGACAGTGATGGCCAACTTGCATATTGGCTACCCAAATTGGAGGGACCTACGAAGGCAATAAGCGACTGGCTTATAAGCTTTCAAGAGGGAGCCTAGATCCTGAGTGAGTCAAGGACGGTAGAATTTCCTCTGAGTAGTATCCAATCTTTCTGTCTGGCCTGATGAAAGGAGACGGTGATTGGACCCTTGTGATACAATAGTGAATAATTGCTATCAGGACTGACTGTGAGGGTTGGAAATGTAAACGTAGACATTTTGTAACAAAAGGAGGGGAGTGGTTGACTTTCCAGTCCAGGAGTGGAGAGCCCTGGGACCATCAAGGAAGAAGAGTGGAGTGTGGGACCCTACCCTGAGAAACAGTGACTCCAGAGATGATGACGTGGAGTGATGGCTGGGGACTCTAGACCCATAGAGGGAGAAGGGCTGTTTCCTGATGACTGAGAGGCAGGCTTGTGGGTATACCCTTTGGTTGTTTGATGATTCATGGAGGGTATTGTAATCATTGCAATGAAATAACATACGATAGGATGTACATAAAGTTAATGTTGTTCTTCCATGTAAACTATCACATAATCCACAACACAACAAAAAAATAAAAATAGGCAGAGGGTATGAGCAGAGACTTCTCCAAAGAAGACATTCAGGTGGCCAACATGCTTATGAGGGTATATTCAGGATCCGTAGTCACTGTGGTTGCTAATTGCCATCGAGTTCATTCCAACTCATGTTGACCCTGTGTAAGACTTCTGAGGATCAACTGGTGAGTTTGAACTACCGACCTTGTGATTCACAGTCTAATGCTGATCCCATAGTGCAACACCATTAGAATGATTAAAATAAAAACAATAATATCATGTCACTCCAACATTAATAGAAAAGTTCAAAATAAAAGAGAAAACAACAAATGCTGACAAAGGTATGGAGAGACTAGAACCCTCCTTTACTGCTGGTGAAACTGAAAAATGGAGCAACCATATGGAAAATGGTCTGACACTTCTTCAAAAAATTGGAAATTGAATACTGTATGACCCAACAATTCCTTTATTTGATAAAAATCCTCAAGAAATTATGGGTGTGATATGAATAGATATGTGCACACCCATTCTCATACAGCACTATTTGCAATATCAAAGAGATGGAAAAGTCCTACATACCCATAAATTGAAGAATGGATAAACAACCTTTGAAATATACATGCAAGGAAATAGTACACAACTTTGAATGAATAATGAAGAATCCAGTTACCTTATATAACTTGGATGAACCTGGAGGACATTATGCTGAGTGAAATTAGCCAATTACAAAAGAAGAAATATTGTATGAAACCAGTATTGTAAAAAGTCAAGAAAAGACTTTCACATTAAAAGAAACATTCTTTTATGGTTATCAGGGGTGGGAGATAAGGCACTACACTGGCAAGAGTAAACTCATGTTAAGTTGGGTGATGTGTGGCAGGTAGGCAGAAGAATGATGAAGATAGGAAGACACTGGGAAAAAGTAAAGAGAACTGAGGTAAATACTATTATATACACAACCCTTCAATAATAATGATCTATGGGTAGATACTCAGGCTGAATGGGTTTGGGGGGAGCGTGGGATTGTACCTACAAATATATATAAGGGTTTGGAGAGGATATTTGCACATGTATATTTATTTAACTTTGTGGCAAATATATCCATAAATATTGTAGAGTATACAGGGATAAAGAGTCCTAATGTGGTGTTGTGGGATAAAGCACTGGACCACAAGGTCATTTTGAACCACAAAGTCAGTGGTTGAAACTCACCAGCTGTTCCTTGGAAACCCTATACAGGGTCCCTATGAGTCAGAACCGACTCGGCAGTACTTAACAACAACAACAACAATACAAGGGCAAAGTTGCTGGGTCTAGCAATCATAGACTCAGGGACACCAAGATTAATAGATATAACATTGTCCCCAAAGGCATGTCCTATATCCTAGCTTGGTAACTAGCAACTGGGATTTTAAATGCTCATGAATGGGCATCTTAGGTGCAACTATTCCTCTTTCCGTGTCCAGAGAAAAGAAGAGTGATAAAAATCGAAGACACATGGAAACATTTATCTAATGGACCAATGGATCACACAAACATGGTTCCACAACCCCTGCAACCAGAAGAACATAAGAACGAGATGGTACTCAGTTACCACTACGAATTGCTCTGAAAGGGATCACATTAGTAGTGCCTGGATAGAGTAGGAGAAAAATGCAGAACAAACTGAATATCAAGAAAAAGACCAAACTTAATAGTTGGATATAGACTGGAAGCAGTCTCAAGACTATGACCCTTAGTCACACTTCAGACCTGGAAATGAACTCATGTTCTCAGTTCAATTTTCATCCAAACAGTAGACAGGTCTATAAGGGGAACAAATAGCACTGTTGTATTACACACCTTAGAAAAATCAAGCATTTTAAATAAAAAGGGCAGTAGCTACTCAAGGACAAATTTCAGAATGGTTAGGAAAGAAAGAGAAAGAGAAACAGGAAATACAGGGAAGTGGAATAAGTGATGTCACATTTTGGGTTTATAAGCAGTGAGACGAAACAAAATATGTGTGAAATGCTAAATGTAAAACTGATTGTTCTGTAAATCTTTAACTAAATCACAATAAAAAGTAAAATGAAAAAAAAAATTCTTTAGTTTAAACCTCTCAGTTGATAAGTCAAGAAAATGAGCTCCAGAGGATGATAAATTACATGTCCAAGTTCACCACAGCTAATTGAACTTAAACTAGAACCTAGATCTCTTGTCTCCCAGACTGGTGCTTTTTCCAATATACGAACCATTTATCCCACAAAGAAAAAGAAAATTAAAGGCATTAATTCATATTCTAAACATAGAAACAATAAAACTTAAATGCAGTGACTCTTGAGTTAGACTGCTTAGATTTAGATTTTAATCCTGGCATCTCTACTTTACTAGCTCAGTTTGGGCATGTGGAAAAAGCCTCCCTGTGTCTTGTTTCCTAATCTATACAATGAAGATGATAATATCTTCTAATTGTTGTGAATAATAAATGTGTTAACAAATGTGTTGTTGTTGTTTTTCATTAAATGCCATTGAGTTGGTACCGACCCATAGTGACCCTGTATAGCGTTTTTGAGGAGCGAATGGTGAACTTGAACCACTGATCTTGTGGTTAACACTGACTTTGCAGTCTAGCCCATCAACTCACAGCACCATACCAGAAGTCCTAACAAATGTGAAGTGCATAGAAACGTGCCTGAAATTTAATGTGATATTGATATTTAGGTATTATTATCATTATTTTAATCAACCCAATAAAATTGGAAGTCTTTTGTGAGCAAAATCAATCACTCTTCTCCTTTTGTCAAAAAACATTTACCTCTATATTTCCTACCCTCACAGACAGTCCTGATGGCAATTATTCACTATTATACCACAAGAGTCTTATCCCCATTTCTATTTGCCAGCCCGGTACCAACCGATTGGAAATCAATCAGTGCTGATTCTACCTTCCCGTGCCCCATCTGGAACTAGGCTCCCTCTTGAAGGCTTGAAAGCCAGTCACTTCTTGCCTTTATAGCCCTCCCCTCCCTCCCATTTTGGGTAGCCAATGTCTAAGTTGCCCATCCCTGTCAACTCAGTGTACAGAGTGGATGGGAATGATCCTCGCTGTAAAGATTTGTTCCCTTTCTTGAGCTGCTACATCCATAAGTATAGGTTGCTGTTGTTGTTAAGAGACATTGAGTTGGTTCTGACCCTTAGCGACCCTGTAGAGGGTTTCCAAGGAGTGACTGGTGAGCTTGGACTGCCAACCTTGCAGTTCAAACGGCTTTGCCGTCTGGCGCATTAACCCACAGCACCATACCAGGACTCCTAAGTATGTAAAGTTCATCAAATTGTAGCAGGTTACTCTTTTTTTTTTTTTTTTCCTTCTTTCTTCTTCTAGTCTGATCATCCAGCTATTGAAGCCAGGTCAAATGTGGGTGTTGTTATGAATCTCCCCTCACTTCATATGAGCTGGACGCATCACTCTCCGTTCTAGTCCTCTGTGGGCATGTCACTGTCTCTGGGCCCAGAAGTCTCTGGGTCTTGCCATATTGCTGGCCATCCAGGTCTCCACCCAGGCTCAAAGGAGTCTTTTGAATGTGGTCGGGCTTAGCACACAACTTCATTGCTATTCTTTCCTCCTCTTCCCCTTATCGGTAACAAACGTGGTCACCAGCCTGACCACATGCCTGCTCATGTACTCCCATTGAGTCTCAGTCTTGAAAGGGGGTTTGCTCTGAGGGACCCTGACCTCTTGCATTGATGGCTCCTGGACAAACACCTTACTTGTTCTTGTAGTAATCAGTCAGACTTCTGTTATTGTTTCGGATTTTTCATGCAGGTCATTTTTTCAAGGAGTATCTTCTGTTTTGCTAGCAGCTCCAGGCTGGTCTAGTTGTCCTTTCCAGTAGATATTTACTACCTCAATTGGTTCTGGATAGGGTTCTGGATTCCACCTATGGTCTTGTGCAATGTAAAGGCAGTACAGGAAGCCTCTTTCACTGGGCAACTTCTAGCACCCTTTAAGATATTCCAATCAGTTGTAGGCTGAAGATGGATTTACAAGCTTTCTGTAATGATGATTCTGGCTATTCCTTTCTCCCCCAATCAAGTGTCTATTTTACAATGGTAGGCAAGGGAAACCAAGATAGACAGCCAAGCATCTTAAGACTATTCCCCTCTTGTACCCTTTCAAACCATGCCTCAATCCCTGTATCCCAGAGCCCTGTTGTTCCAAGGTTGTGCATAAATCATCATTTACCTCTGTGCCACTTAGCCCATGCAAACGGGCCTAGCTATTCTCCCATCAGCCTTGTTCTTCCATTCCCCTTCCCATTCTTGTGTATTGCCCCTCCACCACCACCAGACCCAAGCTATCCTGTGTCTATTCCATACCCTGTGATCTATCTTCTCCTCCCTTCCCTCTTCTCATCCCATACATCCTGGAGATCAGCAAATATATGTACAATATTTGTCCTCCCTTTTAGTGTGGGTTCTTTTTCTTATTCTTTTACAATAATGTTCCTATGCAGCGTTCCTCCTTTTGTGACTGACTAATTTCACTCAGCATAATGTCCTCAAGGTTCATCCATGTTAGGCGGTGGCTTGCAGGTTCCTTGTTGTTTTTCAAGGTAGCATAGTATTCCATTGTGTATGTACCACAGTTTGTTTATCCATTCTTAAATTGATGGACATTTAGGCTGTCTCCATCTTTTTGCTATTGTAAATAGCGCTTCTATGAACATTAGTGTGCATATATCTACTCGTGTTATTGCTCGTATTTCTTGTGGGTAAACACCAAGTAGAGGAATTGCTGAGTCATAAGGTATTTCTATTCCCAACCTTCTGAAGAAGCTCCCTATTGCTTTCCAGAGTGGTTGGACCATTTTGCAATCCAACCAAAAATGTAAGAGGGTCCCAGTATCACTAAATCCTCTCCAGCATTTATTGTACTCTACTTTTTTGATCTTTGCTCTTATTGCTGGTGTGAGATGATATCTCACTGTTGTTTTAATTTGCATCTCTCTAATGGCTAGTGATCGTGAACATTTCTTCATGTGTTTGTTGGCTGCCCAGATCTCTTCCTTGATGAAGTGTTTGTTCATGTCCTGTGCCCATTTTTTAATTGGGTTATTTGTCCTTGTCTTGTAGAGGTGTTGTAGTTTCCTATATATTTTAGAAATTAGTCCCTTGTCTGATGTGTTGTTGCAAAATATGTTTTCGCAGTCTGTGGGTTCCTTTTTTACTGTTTTGGGGAAGTATTTTGATGCACATAAATTTTTAAATTTTAGTATGTCCCACTCATCTATTTTGTGTACTTTTGTTTGTATACTTTTCAAAATGTTTGGTAGTCTGTGTATTCCCTGTATTAGAGCCCTCACATTTATCCCTATTTTTTCATTGGTGACCATCATAATTTGGGGATTGACATTTAGGTCTTTAATCCATGCTGAGTTGGTTTTTGTATAGATCGTGAGGTAAAGGTCTTGTTTCAATCTTTTGCATATCGCTTTCCAGTTCTGCCAGCACCATCTGTTAAAGAGACTATCTCCTCCCCATATAACATACCTAAGCACTTTGTCAAAAATTAGTTGGCTGTAGGTGAATGGGTTAATTTCTGGATTCTCGATTCTGTTCCATTGATCAATGTATCTTTCATTGTACCAGTACCTGCTGAGGACAGCATACGCAGACCCTGGGTTGATCAGTGGCCCTGTGACATGGCCAAAAATCCAACCCCGTGGCCCTCCTCAGGATAGCGAGCCATGGACCTTGAGGGCCAAGGAAGTGACCTCCTGACGTCCCGGGTTCATTTATTTTTGCGAACTCACTCTTTGGCTACCTCTGTATAATTTTCTTTGGTTCTAATATTGTTCATTCTATGCTTCTAACTCCAGTAATTGTAGCTTCTGAGAAAATGGTTTCTTTTACAATGCCTCTCTTAATGCCTTCACTGTGTTGGCAGTTCATGGAGTCCTGGGAACAAATCTTTCTGAGGAACAAGTGATAGCCACCTGGGAATAATGTCAGAACTGCTCCTTATTTGATTATTCAGTTATGTTTGATATCCATGAACAATAATGGGTTTGAAACCCCTTTTTAGAGCCGAGGCAGTAAAAGTTTCCTCAGATAATTCAGAAAGGCCAGGAACAGGTATATAGGGAATATAAGAAAATGTTTTTAGAGAAAAAACTACCCAAGGTTTGTAAAAAAAGTAGAATGGTAAATTCTGGGAATGTTGGATTAGATGATAATAGTGGCAGCCCCATTAAACCGCCTCTGAATATAATCAGTTTAACCCAGATGCTCTCCTTCCTCCTGAAAGTATGTAGGAATGTGATAATTAAGAACAATGTAGCATTTTAGATATAGATAAATGAAGCCC
>NW_006408773.1:1998907-2006886 GCF_000296735.1 Chrysochloris asiatica | reverse complement strand
TATATAACAGCTTGATTGAACCTTTTTTCTGTAAAAATAAAAATGTTAGATTGTTAAGAAAAACTATGAAAATATTTTTTAAAATTGTTCCTGTGAATCATTATGTCCTGTTTTGAATGATTAATTACATTTCAGTTCTGTATCTTGTCTTATCTAAAGAATCACATCCTCCCTTTGTGAATTACATCCTTCCTTTGTAACAAATCCCTCCCTAAAAAAGAGAATAAAAGACTGAGGTAAAGTGAGTTCTGCGTGCAATACTAGACAATATGTTTGCAGATCTGTCTACCTGCCAGCTTGCATCATATCTATGTGTCTGTCTTTTTGTATATATTTCGTCTCTCTCTTTCTCTATCCCTTTCGCTGCTGGATCTCCCTTCTTCGTGACACCCACACTTCCTTGTCGAGGCTGGACCCCGATATAGGACCTGGACAAGTATGAGGCTGTTTTGACCAATGTAGCCATATAGTAGCTTTTGAGATTGGGGTGTGAGAAGCTTCCAACCTTGTTCTTCTTCTTGAGAAGTGCTTTGCTTATTCTGGGTCTCCTTCCTTTCCATATAAAGTTTGTAATTGTTTTTTCCATCTCTTTGAAGAATGTCATTGGAATCTGGATTGTGATTGCATTATATGTGTAAAATAGCTTTTGGGTAGTATTGACATTTTCACGATGTTGACTCTTTCTATCCAGGAACCTGACATGTTCTTCCACTTTTGTATGTCTTTTTGGGTTTCTTATAGTAGTGTTTAGTAATTATCTTTGTATAGGTCCTTCATTTCTCTGATTATGTTTATTCCTAAATATTTCATCCTTTGGGCAGCTATTGTAAATGGTATTGCTTGCCTAATGTCCTTTTCAGTGCTGTCATTGTTACTATAGAGGAATCCAACTGATTTTTGTATGTTTATCTTATACCCTGCCACTTTCTGAATCTTCCAATGATGTCTAGTTGCTTTTATACTGAGTCTTTGGGGTTTTCTATATACAGGATCATATCGTATGCAAATAGAGTTTTATTTCCTTTTTGAAAATTTTCATGCCTTTAATTTCCCTTTTGTGCTGTATAGCTCTGGCTAATCCTTCCAAAACAATATTGAAAAAGAGTGGTGACAAAGGGTATCCTTGTTTAGTTCCCATTTACAGAGGGAAGGCTTTCAGTTTCTCTCTTTTGCAAGTGATGTTGGCTGTTGGTTTTGTATATATGCTTTTGATTATGTTGAGGAATTTCCCTTCAATTCCTACTTTGTTGAGTGTTTTTATCACAATTTTTTTTCTGCATCAATCTATATGATCATGTGGTTCTTTTCCTTTTTCTTATTTATGTGGTAGACTATGTTGATTGTTTTTCTAATGTTGAACCATCCTTGTATCCCTTTTATGAAACCCACTTGGTCATGATATATTATTTTTTTGATGTGCTGCTGGATTTTGTTGGCTAGGATTTTGTTGAGAACTTTTGACATTTATGTTCATGAGGGAAATTGGTCTGTAGTTTCCTTTCTTACTGATGTCCTTCCCTGATTTTGGTATGAGGGTTATGCTTGCTTCATAAAAAAGTGTTGGAAGTTTTCTATTCTCATCTATATTTTGAAATAATTTCATTAGACTTGGTGGCAACTCTTCCCTGAATGTTGGGTAGAACTCACCAGTGAAGCTATCTGGCCTGGACTTTGTTGGTTGGGAGTTTTTTGATGACCTGATCAATTTCTTCTTTTGTTATGGGTCTGTTCAGGTTTTCTAATTCACTCTGTGTAAGTTTTGGTAGGTCGTGTTTTTCTAAAAATACATCCATCTCTTCTAAGTTTTCGAATTTGTTGGAATACAACTCTTCATAATATTCTGTTATTATCCTTTTGATTTCTTTAGGTTTCATTGTTACATCACCCGTGTGGTTTCTAATGAGAATTATTTGTGTATTCTCCCTCTTTTCTTTTGTTAAGTTTGCCAATGGTTTGTCAATTTTAGTAATCCTTTCAAAGAACCAGCTTCTTGTCCTGTTGATTCTTTCTATAGTTTTTTTTTTTTTTTTTTCTTTTCCATCTCATTTATTTCTGCTCTAATCTTTATAATTTCTTTTCTTTTGGTGAATGTAGGTTCCCTCGGTTGGTCACATTGTAATTGTTGGAGATGCTGTGTTAATATGTTAATTTAGATTCTTCCTTCTTTTTGGATGTGCACATTTATTACAATAAATTGTCCTCCCAGTACCCGTTTCACCGTGTCCCAAAGATATTGGTACATTGTGTTTTCATTCTCGTTTGTTTCTAGGAACTTTATGAATTCACGTCTAACTTCTTCTTCTACTCAGTCACTTTTCAACAGGGTATTGTTCAGTTTCCATGTATTCGACTTTATTTCCTTAGTCTTCTTATCATTGCTTTCTAGTTTTATAGCACTATGTTTTGAAAAGATGCTCTGTAGTATTTTGATGTTTGTAAATTTATGGAGGCCTGCTTTGTGATGTAACACAAGGTCAATTCTGGAGAACATTCCATGTGCACGGGAGAAGAAAGTATATTGTGCTGTTTTGGGGTTGAATGCTCTGTACATGTCTATTAGAACAAGTTGGTTGATTGTGTTGTTTAGTTCCTCGGTAACTTTCTCAAGTTTCCTTCTGGTTGTTCTATCGCTTTTTGAAAGTGGTGTATTAAAATCTCCCACTATAATTGTAGATTTAAATATTTTTTTCTTCTATTCTAGGAAGATTTTCTTCATATGTATTTGTGCTTTTTAATTGGGAGCATAGATATTTATTATAGTTATGTCATCTTGCTCAATTGACCATTTGATCATGAGATAGTGTCCTTCTTTGTCTCTTATGCTGTTTTTTTCCTCTCAAATTTTACTATATCAGAGATTAGAATTGGCACTCCTGCTTGTTAAGTGTTGGAGTTAGATTGGAATTTTTTCCATCCTTTAACTTTTAGACTGTTTTTTCTTTGTGTGTTAGATGTGTCTCTTGCAGGCAGTATACTGAATGGTCTTGTTTTCTTATCCAATCTGCCACTATCTGTCTCTTTCCTTGTGCATTCAATCCATTAACATTCAATGTAATTATTGATAGGTATGAATTAATTGCTGGGATTATATTAATTTTTGGTAGTGTTGTTCGTTCCTTTGTTCTGCATGCCTTCTTGTGCTAAGTATGTTTTTGTTTTTGTGTGCTGTTAATTGTTGGTTTCTTCTTAGTTTTTGTCTTTGCTTGTTCTGCTTGGATGTTCATTATCATGGTATGTTGTAAAGAATTAACTTTCTTTTGGGTTATCTTATAGTCTATTAAATTTTCTCTCCATTTAAGAGAATCTATTGTATCCTGTAATCTACCTTACATCCTCACCACCTGGATCTCTGTTCCTACATTTATCCCTTCTTTGACATTGATATTATTTTGATCTTTGGTTGACCTCCCAGCTATTTTGAGTTCATTGTTGTAGTTTTACTCTGTTCTGAACTCTGCTATCTGTCGATTAAGTTGCAGGTGGTGTTGCCACGCCAATCAATCTCTGGTTGTTGTCTGTTCTTGTTGGTTTTCAGTCCAAAGAACTCCCTTTAGGATGTTTTGAAGTGCTGGATGGGTTTTGACAAAATCTCTTAGATTCTGTTTATCCTGGAATGATTTGATTGCACCACCATATTTGATTGAAGGTTTTGCAGCATAGACGATTCTTGGTTGGCAGTTTTTTTCCTTTTAGGATTTTTTATATGTCTCCCCATGGTTTCTGCTGAGAAGTCAAAATGTAATCTGATTTGCTTGCCTTTACAAGTGACACTTCTCTTCTCCCTGACCACTTTTAGTATTCTCTCTTTGTCTTTGGTTTTGGAGAGCTTGATTATTATATGTCTTGGTGACTTTCTTTTGGGATCTATCCTTCCTGGGGTATGTTCAGCTTCTTGAATGTTTATCATCTCACCTTTCAAGATGTTAGGGAAATTTACTTTCAGAAGCTCTTCAACTATCTCCTCTATGGACTTCTCTGATTCTTCCTGTTCCAGAATGCCAATAATTCTTAAGGTGTCTGGTAGCGTAGTGGTTACGAATCGGGCTGCGAACCTTAAGGTCAGTGGTTCGAAACTACCAGCCGCTCCGCGGGAGAAAGATGAGGCTTCTTACTCCCGTAAAGATTTACACCCTCGGAAACCCTGTACAGGGTCGCTATGGGTCGGAACCGACTCGACGGCACTTAACAACAACAACAACAACTTCATATTATCCAGCATGAATCTTACACTCTCTTCATATTCCTCTATCCTTCTTTCTGCTTGCTCTTCTATCTTAGCAGTACTGAGAGATTTGTCTTCCAGTTCACTAGCTCTGGTTTCCATCTTTTCAGTTCTGCTCCTTTCTCTTTTCAGTGTATTTTCCATTTCTGATATTTTATTATTAATCATCTGGACCTCTTTTTGTAGGTTTTTAATTGTTTCCAATGCTGTATCAATCTTGCTTGATTGTTCTTGTAGTACTTTCCTGACTTCTTTCTTGTTTTCTTCCACCCCTTTTCAGAACACTTGACTATGTTTCCATATCATGCTTCTGAATTCCTTCTCAGGCAAATCCAAAACCTGCTCTGTCTCTTCTCGGGAGCCTTTTTCTGTTTCCAGCTCATTTGTCTCTGTTACTCTGTTCTGGTTTTGGACATGTTTTGAAGTATTTTCTTGGGTTTTGTTTGTCATTTCCAGTGGTTATGTGGGTTTTAAAATGCTTAAATGGATGTTTGTTGTGTTATTAAGCTTACTGGGTATCTCTTGGTGGATATGATCAGGAGATAGGCTTCCTTTTTCACATGTAATGCTTAGCAGTTGTTATTTGCTCTTGTCTCAATGATGTAATATTATGGGGTATGTTTGTTGCTTGGCTATATGGCCATGATTGCTGACACTTCTTGTGTTACATAGGAAGAAAAGACTCCCACCTCCAGGAAAAATTTGGGATCAAAAGGACCAAGAGTGGAAGCAATATAAAAGCAGAGGAAAAAACCACTACTTTGAAACAAAAATAAAACTATGGCAGACTGTCCAATAGCCTTGCTACACAGGCAGTGTTTGTGCACCATAGAAGCCTCCAGCAGTGGTTGGGGGTGTCTGCTCGCTCTGGCCCCTCCTCTAGTTACCACTGTGAGGTGCACAAATAGATATTGAGAAGTTAATGGGAGTAAGATTGTCTATTATTTTTGTCTCTGAAGTTCAGTTAGGTATCTGTGTGTGCACAGCATACTTCTCAAGATAGTTGTGTCCTTTTATGTTGAAGTTTTACAGATTGTTTATATGGTTTGTCTGCCAGGCTGGACCAGGTTTTTTCTTGCAGCATAGGCCCTAGTAAAGGGTCCTGCACAAGTTAATTTTAGGGCTGGGACCCACAGGCTGACTTCATAAACAGCCGCCAAGCTCTTTCTCTCTGTACTGTGGGAAAACTATGAGCTCAGCATTGGACTTTTTATTGGGGGTGTGTGTGCACCCACCCCCCTGAAGGCATCTGGCTGGGCAAAGAAGGTGCAACAGGGAACAGGAGGAAAAAATGTGTAGAATCCTCCACACCTCCTTTTGTAAATGTCTCTGCACTGCTTTTAGCACAGATTCCCTGTGCCAGTCTGGCTGTAGCCCCACCCTCTGAACTCTGCTCATATGCGGTGGCCACAGAGGGAGTCTTGTCTCAAACGTTTCCTAAAATGCAGTATTTTCCTTTATATCATGATTTTTTTCACTTATGCCTTCGAGAAACTGTCACCCAGTATCTTATGCTGGATCCAGAACTCTGGTGGTGTTCCATGAGTGGAGCTTCTCTGGGTTTTCAATCCCTTCCCTACAGAGCCTTTCGTACTTGGCTGTCAAAGCTACCCACCAAAACCAGAAACCAAACTGGAACCAATGACTTTTCAGTGTGTGTTATAAAATTATCTCAGTTAATTTTCAAACATAAAATGTATTACATTATTTTATTTTGGAAAGTATGAAACTAAGGTTTATAAAAAAGTGACTTGCCTAAAATCACACACATAGAAATGGAAACAGTAGATTACAAACTCTGATCTATCTAGCTATGAAGTCTGCTGTCAGTATTTTTGATAAAGAGTCTAGTGAAGATTTATTTTATGTATCAACTTGGTTAAGCTGTGTAACCAGTTGTTTGGTCAAATATTGCTCATATATTGTTATGAAGGTATTTACACATAATTATTATTCACATCAAGAGACAGTCTGAAACATAACAAGGGGATACTGAGTGGTTTAAAATCAGGAAAGGTGTGTGTCAGGGTTGTATCCTTTATTTGATACATATTCGATCTGTATGCTAAGAACACAATCAGAAAAACTAGATTGGAGAAAGACTCATTAACAACCTGCAATAAGCAAATGATATGACCTTGCTTGAAGAGAACTCGAATTACTTACTGATGAATATCAAAGAATGTAGCATTCAGTATCAGTTATACCTCAATGTTAAAAAAACAAAAGTTCTCAACTGGACCAATAAACAACATCATGAAAAATGGAGAAAATACTGAAGTTGTGAAACATTTCATTTTACCTGGATCCACAATCAACATTAATGAAAACAACAATCAAGATACCATTTGTATTAGGCAAGTCTGCTGCAAAAGACATCTTTAGAGTGTTAAAAAAGCAAAGATTTTAATCTGAGCACTAAGGTGCATCTGACCCAAATGATGACATTTTCAATTGCCTAACATTAGCGTAGTGGTTACGAATCGGGCTTCGAACCTTAAGGTCAGCGGTTCGAAACTACCAGCTGCACCGCGGGAGAAAGATGAGGCTTTCTACTTCTGTAAAGATTTACACCCTCGGAAACCCTGTACAGGGTCGCTATGGGTCGGAACCGACTCGATGGCACATAACAACAACAACAACAACATGTATATGAAAGCTGAGCAACGAAAAAGGAAGACCATAAAATAAAAGATTCACTTGAATGATGGTGTTCGTGAAGATACTGAAAGTCCTATTGCCAAACCAAAATGAAGCTTTGCCCATTGTCACTTTAGTCAATCAGAGTTACAGGGAGAGATCCAATTCAAGCTTTATTAACAGAAAGCCAGTAGTCTGGAGGACAGAGAGAATAATTTCTCAAGACTGTCCTCCCCATTATGAAGATCTTTACATTATATAGGTAAGTTATGTTTGATGTATACTTAATCTATCTTAACATCAAGATAGCATTGCTTAACATCAAGACAGCATGGCTTAACATCAAAATGACATTGTTTTGGAGGCAGAGATGAGGACATAGAGAGAGGGAATACCTGAGGACTCTGGATCATGGAAAGAGAGGGACTGGGTGATGGTGGCCAGGAGGCAGGCTTGAAGACTGTGCCCATTGGTTGTTTAAATTATTATATATTACTGAAAGTTTCTATGTACATCCACCCCCTCCAAAAAAGAACAACAAGAAATGGAAGCAAATACTGTTGAATAATGATGCATGGAAGAGATTGTAATCATTGCAATGAAACGATGGTGGAAAGCTGATATTCTCCCATGTAAACCTATCACTCAACTCACAATAAAAACTTAAAAAAAAAAAAAAGTCAGGATTTCTGGTCAGATAGAGACTGGTGGAACCTGAAACTTATGGCCCTTGGTCTGGAACTGAACACACCCCCGTGGCTCAAGTTTCAGCCAACCAATAGATAGGTGTACCTGTGGATAACAATATTAGTCAGGTACACATATCATAGATTGGTCAACCATTCTAAATCAAAAGGGCAGCATTAGCCCAAGTAAAAAATTCAGAAGGGTGGGAATGAAAATGGGAAACAGAGCAGAAATAGATAACTGTTGCTGCACGGAGGGGATTGCAATCATTGAGATGAATGAAGTGCATGGTTTGTTGAATGTAAAATGGATGTATCTGCTCTATAAACCTTCCATCAATTCAAAGCAAAAGTTAAAAAGTGGAAGGAAGGAAGGAAGGAAGGAAGGAAGGAAGGAAGGAAGGAAGGAAGGAAAGAGAGAGAGAGAGAGA
>NW_006408773.1:1991391-1998807 GCF_000296735.1 Chrysochloris asiatica | reverse complement strand
AGAGAGAGAGAGAGAGAGAGAGAGAGAGAGAGAGAGAGAAAGAAAGAGAGAAAGAAAGAGAGAAAGAAAGAAAGGATTCTTTGGGAAAAGGAGATACATCAATAAACTTCCCCAAATATATTACTTTTAGGGTCTCAGCTGCTTAATTCCTGAGATAACTATCTGGGTTGGTTTAAACATGTCCTGTGCTGGAGTCCTGGTGTGGCACTGTGGGTTTGTATGCCAGACTGCAAAGCCATTTTAACTGCCTGGTCGGTGGTTCAAGATCACCAACTGCTCCTTGGAAACCCTATACAGGGTCACTATGGGTAGGAACCAACTCGACAACACTTAACAACAACAACAACAAATTACTGTCCTATTTTCCTTTTAGGACCATAAATTCATCTCAGCTAATTTATAATAATCCTCACTTAAAAGGTCCTCATTTGAGACTTAATGACTAAACAGACTCCATTTTGTTTACGTAAGTAGATTTATGTTATCAGTACTATGGACTGCTAAAAGGACAATTTTGTCTAAGAGGAAGTGCAGCCAGAATGCTTCTTAGAAGTGTGAATATATTCGTCTCATATATTCTGAACAATGTTATCAGGAGAGGCCAGTCCCTGGAAAAGGATATCATGATTGGCAAAGGAGAGAGTCATCAAAAAAGATGAAATATTCCAATGACATGGATTGACATAGCAGCTGCAACCATGAGCTCAAACATGACAATGACTGTGAGGATGATACAGGACCTGGCATAATCTCACTATGAAGAGAAACCAATTGGACAGCACCTAGAAACAACAACAACAAGCACTGAGTAAAAGAGATTGCCCTCCATAATGTGAGTTGATCTCACATTATGTTTTAAGAGAAAAGGCTAAGGTTTCACAGAGGGAGAATGTTACTGCCCCATGATGACAAAACAACGTTCTGCTGGAATTTCCAGCCTACTTCCTTGACAACTAATTAAAGTCACAAGACTGGCAAAACTCTTAGTGTGTCACATGACAGTGATAAGCCGCAAATACTTAGGCCAAATCCTTAAAATCTCTCTTTTCTTCTCTTACATGTCTTAGGAAAAAGCACAATCTGGTTTTGGAGCTCTTCCACTGGAGAACCTGACTAAGATACATTATTTAATCAGTGCTACTCAACAATTGTGCAATTGTCTCTTCTGTGTATTAAAACTTGCTCTCTTTTCTCTCTCAAATCCACTATCTTAAAATACTCTGAAAAATGACATGCCAAATAAAGGACATAATGCAAACTTTCATGGCAATTTTTGAATGCACTAAATATCAAACACATATATCTATTACACATAGCATGTGAAATCTCTAATGGTATATCATACTATATAATAATAAATAATAATAAAACAGGAGAAATAAAATGGGCATGTTTTAAACAAATCAGTAAAATCCCTGTGAATAACTGTTCCATAATATGAGGAAAGACAAAGACAAACTCATTCCCTCAAGGCATTGGTAATCTCTAAGAAGCCAAATATTACATCAAAATGTGCAAAGATCTGGAATAAGAAAACCAAAAAGGAAGAACACGCTCAGCATTTTTCAAGCTGGGGGAACTGAAGAAAAAATTCAAGCCTCAGATTTCATTATTAAAGGAGTCTTTGGACAAATCAAGATGGAAGGAATATACAGAATCACTGTACAAAAAGGAAATGGTTGATGTTCAACCGATTAAAGAGGTAGAAGGAAGAAGTCCAAGCTGCATTGAAGGAATTGGCAAAGAACAAGGCATCAGGAATTGATGGAACAAAAGTTGAAATCGTTCAAGAAAATGAGGTGACCCAGGTGGCACTCACTCATCTATGCCAAGAAATTTGGAAGACAACTATCTGGCAGACTGATTGGAAGAGATCCGTGTTTGTGCCCATTCCGAAGAGAGGTAACCCAACGGAATGAGGAAATCATTGGACCATTTCTTTGATATCCCATGAGCGTAAAGTTTCACTAAAGGTAATACAGAAACGGCTGCAAGCATATATTGACAGAGAACTTCCAGAGGTTCAAGCCGGAATCAGAAGACATAGAATGAGAGCTATCATTGTTGATGCCCTATGGATCTTGGCTGAAAGCAGAGAATATCAGAATGATGTTTACCGGAACACTTAATTGTGTTCATGAGGAACTATACATGGACCAAGAGGCAGTTGTTTGAACAGAATATTGGAACAATGAATGGTTTAAATTTAAGAAAGGTGTGCAACAGCATTGTATTCTTTCACCATACTTATTCAACCTGTATGCTGAGCAAATGATCTGAGAAGCTGGCTTATATGAAGAAAAACGTGGCATCAGGATTAGAGGAAGACTCATTAAGAACCTGACATATGCAGATGATACAACCTTGCTTGCTGAAAGTGAACAGGACTTAAAATATCTACTGATGAAGATCAAAGAGCACAACCTTTGGTATGCATTGCATCTCAATGTAAAAAAAACAAAAAACAAAAATCTTCACCACTGGAACAATAAACAATATTCTTATCAATGGAGAAAGAATTGAAGTTGTAATCGACTTTATTTTTCTTGGATCAACTATCAACACTCATGGAAGCAGTAGTCAAGAAATCAAACGATGTATTGCATTAGGCAAATCTGCTGCACAAGACATTTTTAAAGTGTTGAAGAGCAAAGATTTCAGCTTGAGGACTAAAGTGCGCTTGTCCAAGCCATGGTTATTTTCAATGACCTCATATGCATGTGAAAATTGAACAGTGAATAAGGAAGACCGTAGAAGAATTGATGCTTTTGAGTTATGGTGTTGGAGGAGAATATTGAAGGCGCCCTAAGCTGCCAAAAGAATCAACAGATCTATGTTGGATGAAGTACAGCCATAGTGCTCCTTGGAGTCCAGGATGGCCAAACCTCGTCTCTCATACTTCAGATATGTTGGCGGGAGGGACCAGTCTTTGGAGAAGGATATTATGTTTTGTAAGGTGGAGGGTCAGAGAAATAGAGGAAGACTCCCCATGAGATGGATTGGCAAAGTGGCAGCATCAATGGGTTCAAAAGAGTCAACAATAGTGATGTTGCCCCAGGATTGGGCAGTGTTTTGTTCTGCTGTGTATAAGGCACTCGATGGCACCTAACAACAACAACAGAGAAGTTTTAACAACTTTTCCCCTGTTTTGTTGTTGTTAAATGCTGTTGAGGCAGTTCCAACTCATAGCGAGTGGCTGTTGGGTTTTAACCACTCATCTTGTGATTCTAACTGACCTTGCAGCCCAGTGCTTTACCTCAGAGGTGCCAAACCAGGACTCCTTATCCCTGTATACTCTACTATATTTAAGCATATATTTCCCACAGAATTAATACACATGTGCCAGTATTCTCTGTCAAAAATTTGTATATATTTGTAGGTACACTCACACTCTCTTTCCCAAATCCATTCAGCCGGAGTATCATATCTTTCTATATATAATTTTTATTGCAGATTTGTGTATATAGTAGTATTTACCAGCTCTGATAACGTAGTGATTATGAATCAGGCTGCGAGCCACAAGGTCAGCAGTTCGAAACTACCAGCTGTTCCGCAAGAGAAAGATGAGGCTTTCTGCTCCTGTAAAGATTTACAGCCTCAGAAAACGTGTACAGGGTTGCTATGAGTTGGAACCGATGGCACATAACAACAACCATTGACTGGAAAGGGAAAGTTATTATTTAAACGCATAAGCACAATGATTCTGTAGTGTAGTAAATCAGTGATATACTAGCCCTCCTTTGAAATCCTATAAAGGGTTGCTATGAGTTGAAACTGACTTTATAATACTTAACAACAATGACAACAAGGTGTAAGACTCAATACATTAAAGAATCCTCTAGTACTTGGTTTAGCATAACTATGCCATGAAGTTATCAAACTCTATTCAGAATTGCTTAAGGTTTTTATATTTTGGAGGAAAAAAAACAAAACAGCTTTTTAAAATCATGGCTTTTATTATTATAGTCCTGTCTGTGAAGGTGCTCAAAAAAACTAGGTTCTTGGTATTAGGAAACAATTCTCCCATAGATGGAGGCCAAACTATAGTTGTTTTGTTTTGTTTTCTGTTTACAGCTTATTTGACTTTCAAAAGTCAGCTAGTCAGCATACCTCAGGAAGTCTACAGACACCTTCCTTCTTTATTTCCATTTCCTGTCACAGCATGCTCCCAGAAAGAGTATTCAGGCTGACCCTATAAATATCCATAGAAAAGGCTGTTAAATGACTCAAACTTCAAGATTAGCAAAGTAATGTTAAGGGGTCTTGAGATTGCCTTGTGCCTACACAAACATGATTTTGTAAATGTCAACTAATCAGATTTTATTATTATTTTTTTTTGTATGTCCTTGGATCCCCTGTTTATAAGCTTTGTGAAAATTTACTTTTACTGTAGTACTTTGGTGAATCCTTACAAAGTACTTCCTGATCCTGGATTATTTTGTTCCTTCAATAAGCTTTTAGTTTAATTTTAACAGAAGCTCCAGTATGCTCTTTGACATGTCTAAGAGACAAAAAGACAGCTGAAGGGTTTATGATCACCTATTTACTTCTCTAGCGTCCTGTTGAGGAGCTATAGGAAAACCACTGGATTGATAAACACAAAGTTGGTAGTTCAATCCCACCAGCTGCTCCTTGGAAACTCTATACAGAGTTGCTATAAGTCAGAACCTGCTTAAAGGCACTTAACAACAACAACACCTATTTACTTCTTTAGTGTGTTTCCTGGATAAATCTATCTTCTTAAAGATCTTCAGAATTACTTCAGAAAGGGATGCCAAAACCTTTTATTTTCATGGTTTATTGTATATGAATATTTATTGAGCATTATTATATGCAAAAGAGTATGCTACATGTCTAAGATACAAAGATTGTTGTTGTTGTTGTTAAGTGCCATCGAGTAGGTTCCGACCCATAGCGACCCTGTACAGGGTTTCCGAGGGTGTAAATCTTTACGGGAGTAGAAAGCCTTATCTTTCTCCCACGGAGCGGCTGGTAGTTTCGAACCGCTGACCTTAAGGTTCGCAGCCCGATTCATAACCACTACACTCCTTAAGATACAAAGATAGTAGGGGAATTAAATTATGCATTAGAAGAAAAGTTTTTGTAGTGTAGTGAATTGTTTTATATGTCCCTTCTAGTCTTAGTTTTTGTAACTCCCATTAAATGACTTTTTTCATGAAAGTGGGGAAAGATACTTATAGTATGACATGATTCAGCTGTAGATGTTAACAGAGTTCATTGTAATTGTCAAAACTTGAAACTCTAGCATGAGTATTAAATGAGTCATCTCAGAAGTAGGAGAGGAGGGAATCTCACTATCATCAAAGAAGAAGAGCCAGGAGTGGAGTTTATTCTTTGGAAAGTCATATCCCTATATATTGAACCTCCTTGGCACCTCTTAGGCTCCAGAAGAGTGGCAGAGTAGCAGCAGCAGCAGAAGCAAGAACCAGAGTACCAGACAGAGCCATGTATATCTCAGTCTACAAAGCAAGTAAAATTGAAGGACTTTAAGCTTCCTTGCAGAGTAGGGTGCCTCTAGGCACTTAATTGAGGTGGGGGACTATATTTGATCACCCAAGGAGCTAGCGCCAAGTACCTTTAGACTAAAACTTGTGATGGGATGGTGTGTCTTTGGGGCATATCAGCAACTACAAAAGATATTTTTAGCATTTGTAGTGCAACCAGAGGCCTGCTTGTAGGCATGGATGAGGAGAGTCAGTACAAACTGGAGCATCTCTGCCCTGAGCACTTCTGACCCTGAATTGTAACCTATTAGTTTCCCAAATAAGCCCCGTAACTGTGAGCATGGTGTCTTATTTGTGTGTGTTCAATGCAATGAATTATTGAAGCCAGCTGAGGTGTAGAGAGGGTAGTAGGAAGAATAACTGGTGCCATGTTTTTTTTCAGTTATCTACATAAAGAAATAATAACTAACAAAGATGAGAAGACAAGAAGACTGGAAGTTATATATAAAAGAACAAACAGAAAGGAAATAATGAAAATATAAGCACATTGTGAATATTAACCAATGAGATAGAACAGATTTTAAAAAACTGGTAAAATTAAAGTCATTGCATAAACGTTTCACCAAGAGAGCAATAAAATATTGAAAAAAAAGAGAAATAATACATAAACAATGATTCCTCTAGATCAGGTAAACATTTTAGCACATTAGATTATTAGAAGAAAATGTAGGGAAAAAAGAGAAGGAAATAAAAGCTAAATGCATGGCACAGACAATGAATTCTCTAGAATAAGTAAGTAAGCATTTCAGCAGGTTAGATGATCAAAATGAAAAGAGACTACATTTTAGTAGAGCTTATTGCTTATCATTGAAATCTGACTTGATATGCTCTGTTTTCCTGAATATAATAAGGAAAATTGAAATGAGTTCTTTTAAACAATAGTAAGAAAAACTAACTAAAAATTGATTCTACACACTTTAGAGGTCATTTCTATGAAAGTACAATAATGATTTATAGTTTTAAATATAAAAGACTTCATTTGGCATTAGATATAATGTGACACAAGCCAAAGACATTCAAAAGAGAAGAAAGTCCACTGAAAATGATAATCATTAGCACAGGTTGATTTTTTCCATCTTTCATTGCAGAATGGAGCCCAGTATGGTACCAAGATATCTCGTTTCTCAGATATAATGTAAATTCTAGGAAAACAATGTAGAAGAGAGAAATCCTATGAGTCATCACCAGAAATGCCAAGACAAAGTCAAGGGGAAGAATACAGAAAAATAATAGTCTTGACACTGATTATATCTAAAATCCAGAAGGCAGGAAATAGAGTGATGACAGAACATCCAAACAAGGAAAAAAGGCCCAGGGAATACATTGAATAAGTATTTTATTAGTAAGTTAAAAGTAAGTTATTAAGATAGAGCAATGGATCACTGCCTGGTCAGCAATAGGAACAAAGGAAAATAAAGCATTCAGAAAATAAGGTCAGATGACTGATGAAAAGCGTGTTTGGCTGGCTTTCTAGTCCTAGGAATCTTGGAAGGCTGCTGCAGTGTTAAAAGATAAATATCTGGAAGATTATCTGTCAATTTTCCAAAAGGGAAAATTGATAACAAGAATGAATGACAAGAATAGAGTTATCCCATTCTTAAAAATATTGGTTTGTTATTAAATCATTAAACCTAAATATGAGCCAATGATACTCAGAGAGGAAGTCCAAAGTGCATTGAAAGAAGTGGTGAAGAACAAGGCACCAGGAATTGATAGAATAAAAATTGAAATCTTTCAGGAAAGTTAGGCAGCACAGGAGGCACTCACTCATCTCTGCCAAGAAATTTGGAAGACAACTGTCTGGCCGACTGACTGGAAGAGATCAATGTTTATGCCCATTCCAAAGAGAGGTGACCCAACGGAATGCGGAAATCATCAAACAATCTCTTTG
>NW_006408773.1:1989083-1990621 GCF_000296735.1 Chrysochloris asiatica | reverse complement strand
GGGGTGCGCCTGACCCAGGCCATTGTGTTTTCAATAGCCTGATATGGATGCGAAAGCTGGACAGTGAATAAGGAAGATTATAGAAGAATTGATGCCTTTGAGTTGTGGTGTTGCAGGAGAATACTGAAAGTGCCATGGACTGCCAAAAGAACCAATAGATCTGTTTTGGAAGAAGTGCAGCTAGAGTGCTCCTTGGAGGCCAAGATGGCTAAGCTTTGTCTCTCATACTTTGGACATATTGTCAGGAGGGAGCAGTCGCTGGAGAAGGATGTCGTGCTGGGTAAGGCGGAGGGTCAGAGAAAGAGAGAAGACCCCCTAATGAAATGGATTGGCCAGGTGGCATCATTGATGGACTCGAGTGTGACAGCGGTAGTGAGGTTGGCCCAGGATTGGACATTGCTTCGTTCTGCTGTGCATGGGGTCGCTATGAGTCGGTTCCAACTCGATGGCACCTGACAACAACAAGGATGACCCAGCATCTGACATAGCTTCATTCTGTTGTGATGGGGTCACACAAGTCAACTCAGTGGCACCTAACAACACCCACAACATTAGTGTTCAATAGAACAAGAATGAGTGCCAAAGTGGTTGGGAATTTCATATTTAATTCAATTGGTTCCACTGTGGTTTAGGTAAATGCTTTGTAGATCTTATCTCTGTCAGAATTCAATTCAAATATGGTTTAGTTAATTTATCACCTAATTGATTGTCATGATGCTATTGTCACAATGAAACACAGCCCTGAAATGTTCATAACACATCATATGGGTTTGTTGCTACAGCAGCTTCTGTTTTTAATGAACATGGTATTTCTAGGAATAATTTTAAGCACAGCAACTGAATTGGATTTATAAAAAGACAATATGAGTTTTCATTAAGGGATGTGTCAGGACCTGAGAACCTTTATCAATATTTAGTATACACTTGCTGTATGCAGACATAGGGAAAAACAAACCAACAAAAACAAAGCACAAAGTACTCCCTCCCACCACCATTTACAAACATAAGTTTTCACCAATTGGAACAAGTCAAAGAGAAATGTGGTAAGCATGCAGATGAAATTGAATTGTATGGATTTAAATAAACATTAGGACTAACTACATACTTTCTCCATTTCTCCTCAGGATGGAAGTCAAGTCTGATCAAGGGATTCACTGCTATTCCAAGGGCGTACAATCAGAATTGTTCAAGTGCTGGGCACCTTTGTGGGACTGGAAGTGCCAGTTAATATGCACCCTCTGTGATTTTCTTGAGAAAAAGGTGGTAGATCTATTTTAACAAGGAGTTTATTCTTACCACCAGCATCAGAAGCCAATAGGCCTGATCCTGCCTTAAAGTAAAGAAAATAATATATAATTATTTTTGAGATGCCATTTTTTTTTTTTAATCCAGGGAACCAATTTACTTCAGTCAGATGAGCATTTGGCTCTGATGAGAAAGCATATTTAATTTCTTATTTCAGAATACAATTGGGCTCATAACTTTTAAGTCAGATGCAATTTGATTTTGCAAAAAACCCTTCATTGAGTGATATATAT
>NW_006408773.1:1973551-1988963 GCF_000296735.1 Chrysochloris asiatica | reverse complement strand
TGTAAATCTTTACGGGAGTAGAAAGCCTCATCTTTCTCCCGCGGACCGGCTGGTAGTTCCGAACTGCTGACCTTAAGGTTCGCAGCCAGATTCGTAACCACTACGCTACCAGAGCTCCATATATATATTCCTTAGAGGCCAAGATGGCCAAACTTGTCTGTCATACTTTGGACATATTGTCAGGAGGGACAATTACTGGAGAAGGATATCATGTTTGGTAAGGTGGAGGAAGACCTCCTACAAGATGGCTTAGACAAGTGGCAACAGTAGTGACGTTGGCCCAGGATCGGGGACTGTTTCGTTCTGCTGTGCATAAGGTCTCTATAGTTTGGTACTGACTCCATGGCACCTGACAACAACAACATATGTGTATATGGAGTTCTGGTGTGGTGCTGTGGGTGTAGGTTAATACACCAGGCTGCAAAGCTGTTTGAACTGCAAGGTCAGCAGTTCAAGCTCACCAACTGCTCCTCGGAAATCCTATACAGGGTCACTATGGGTCGGAATTGACTTAACGGCACTTACCAACAACAATGTATATGTGTGTGTGTGTGTGTGTGTGTGTGTGTGTATTCATAGATATGTATATGTATGTGTGTTTATATGTATGTATGTATCTATGACCTTTTATTCCTATCACAACCTACAGATATCTATATCTATCTATCTATCTATCTATCTATCTATCTATCTATCTATGCCTTAGACTTTGTAACATGTTTAAACTAATACCTTCCTACTACATTTTGTGTTATTCTCTAGAAAATAAAGTCTCCCTTACATGCCATAGTCTGAGTGATTTATAATATTAGGATCAATGCTTAATCTTACTACTAGTTCTTTGGTTCTTAAGAAAATTCCTATTCTGGCATAAATAACTGGCCTTGTTTTTGTTGTTGTTGTTGTTAAGTGTCATCAAGTCAGTTCTGACTCATAACAACCCTGTATAGAGTTTCTGAAGAGCAGTTGGTGACCTTGAACTGTTGCCCTTGTAGCTCAAACTGACCTGCAGTTCAGCTTATTGTTCTGTAGCACCACACCAGGACTCCAAATAACTTGCATGGAAGGTGTATATATTGTCAAAGTAAGGCTCAAAAACAGAATATTTCAAACTATTTGTGTCCACCACCACCACCCCTTATAGTGCAATTGCTTTCTAAATATATACTCTTAATATCTGTACTTATCTGGTATGGTCCTGGAGAAGCATCAATCAATAGACTAAACTTTGAATAGTACTGCTGTAAGTGCACATTCTAACAAGGCGGTACATATCTTGAGAAGTCAGGGGAAACAAAGTTCTACACTGAAATTGCTGTCTGATAGACATAGGGAGAATCAAGGAAGAGGTCAATGGGGAAGAAATTAGAAATACACTGTTTATCTCACAATCTGGCAGAAAGATCAGCCCCTGATATGGATAAACATGATATAAAGGGTTTTGTTACTTACAAATAGTCAGTCTTGTTATTGTTGTTGTTAGGTGCCCCTGAGTCAATTCCAACTAATAGTGACCCTATGCACAACAAAATGAAACACTGGTCCTGAGTCATCCTAACAATTGTTGATACATTTCAGCCCACAGCTGCTGCCACTGTGACAATCCATCTTGTTGGGGGACTTCTTCCTTTTTGCTGACTTTCCACTTTACCAAGCATGATATCCTTCTCCAGGGACTGGTCTTTCATGATAATATGTCTAATATATGAAAGTCAAACTCTTGCCATCCTGGCTTCTAAGTAGCATTCTGGCTGTACTTATTCCAAGACAAATGTTTTTGTTCTTTTGCAGTCCATGGTACTTACAATAATTTTATCCAATACCATAACTCAGATGCATCAATTCTTCTATGGTTTTCCTTATTCATTCTCTAACCTTCACATGTATATGAAACTATTGAAAATACCATGGCTTGGGTCAGGTGCACCTTAGTCCTTGAACTGATACCTTTGCTCTTGAACACATTAAATAAATCTTGTATAGCACATTTGACTAATGCAATATATCATTTGATTTATTGACTGCTACTTCTAGTTTGTAGAATTCCAGATGACACATATGCAAAGAACAGTTTATTTAGTCATAAATACTCATTGTATTGTTTCAAAGTAATTAGTTGTTGTTGCTGTTAAGTGCTGTTGAGTCTTTTCAGACCCATAGCAACTCAGTATAGGGTTTCCAAGGAGCAGATGGTGAGCTTCAACCACTGACCTTGCAGTTCAAACATCTTTGCAGTCTGGTGCATTAACCTACAGAGCTACATGGCAAAAATAATAGTTACATAATTTTACAACTTTATTTTTTTTGAAAAAACTCTTGAGCAGCTGCTATGAAATTTAAAATTCCCTAACACCTGTTGGATAAAATCTTTCTAGATTTTAAAAATTAAGCAGAATTGAGCTTAGATAGGAACTAAATGAAAGTAACAGAAAAAAATCCTGACATGCTGGTGTATGTGAAGTACTTGGGGTAGATCCAGTTACTGAGTTGCTTGCTTTTGTGCTAAAACCCAAACCAGCTTCAAGGAGATTATGTTCTCAGACGTGAAGGATATATTTTGTTTAGAAAGAAAAGATCAATCAAAACCTTACTGATACTGGGTTATCCTTAGAAGAGCCGCATATTAGTTTGATCATGTCATAAAATCATGCAATGTAATAACTCGATTTAAATTTGTTTGTTGTTGTTGTTGTTGTTGTTGTTAGGTGCCACCCAGTCAGCACCGACTCATAGCAACCTTATGCACAGCAGAACATAACACTGCCTGATCCTGGGCCAATCTCACTACTGTTGCCACGAGTGAGGCCATCGACGCTGCCAGTTGGCCAATCCATCTCATTGGGGGTCTTCCACTTTTTCGCTGAACCTACACCTTACCAAACATGATATTCTTCTCCAGCGACTGGTCCCTCCTGACAATATGTCCAAAGTATGAGAGAAGAAGTTTGGCCATCTTGGACTCAAAGGAGCACTCTGGCTGCACTTCTTCCAAAACAGATCCATTGATTCTTTTGGCAGCCCATGGCATTTTAGTATTCTCCTCCAACACCATAACTCAAAGGCATCAATTGTTCTATGGTCTTCCTTATTCACTGTCCAGCTTTCACATGCATAAGAGGTTATTGAAAATACCATGGCATGGGTCAGGCACACCTTAGTCCTCAAGGTGACATCTTTGCTTTTCAACACTTTAAAAGGTCTCGTGCAGCAGATTTGCCTAATGCAATATGTCATTTGATTTCCTGACTGCTGCTTCCGTGAGTGTTGATAATTGATATAAGAAGAACGAAGTCCTTGACAACTTCAATCTTTTCTCCATTGATAAGAATGTTGTTTATTTGCCCAGTGGTGAGGAATTCTGTTTTCATGGCATTGAGATGTAACCCATAGCGACGGCTGTACTCTTTGATCTTCATCAGTAAATGTTTTAAGTCCTCTTCAGTTTCAGCAAGCAAGGTGGTATCATCTGTATATCACAGGTTGTTAATGAGCCTTCCTCCAATCCTTATACCATGTTTTTCTTCATATAACCCATTTTATCAGATTATTTGCTCAGCATACAGGTTGAATAAATATGGAGAATACAGATTTCTCATGAGCACAATTAAGTGATCCAGAATACCCATACTTCACAATGTTGCCCATAGCTTGTCGTGATCCACACAATCGAAAGCCTTGACGTAGTCAATAAAGCACAGGTAAACATATTTCTAATATTCTCTGCTTTCAGCCAAGATCCATCAGACATCAGTAATGATATCCCTCTTTCCACCTCCTCTTCTGAATCCACCTTGAACCTCTGGAAGTTCTTTATCAATATACGATTGCAGCCATTTCTGTATTACCTTTAGCAAAACTTACTTCGCATGGGATATCAAAGAGATTGTCTGATGATCTCCACATTCCGTTGGGTCACCTCTCTTTGGAATGGGCACAAATATGGATCTCTTCCAATCAGTCGACCAGATAGCTGTCTTCCAAATTTCTGGTCAGAGATGAGTGAGTGCCTTCTGTGCCGCCTCCCTTTCTTGAAATATTTCAATTTTTATTCCATCAATTCCTAGTGTATTGTTCTTTGCCAATTACTTCAATGCACCTTGACTTCTTCCTTCAGGATCATTGGATCTTGATCATATGCTACCTCTTGAAACAGTTGAACATTAACCGTTTCCTTTTGGTACAGTGATTCTGTGTTTTTTACTCCCATCTTCTCTTAATGCTTTCTGCATCATTCAATAATTTGTCCAGAGAATCTTTCAATAACGAAAGTCGAGGCTTGAATTTTGTCTTCAGTTCCTCCAGCTTGATAAATGCTGAGTGTGTTCTTCCTTTTTAGTTTTCTGAGTCAATATCTTTGCACATTTTTTGTAATATTTGGATTTATGTTCTGGAGATGATCTTTGAAATTTTTCTGTTCACCTCTTGTACCTCCACATTTCTTCCATTTGCTTTAGCATCTCTATGCTGGAGAGCAAGTTTCAGTGTCTCTTCTGACATCCATTTTGACCTTTTCCTTCTTTCTTGTCTTCTCAATGACTTTTTGCTTTCTTCATGTATGATGTTCTTGATGTCATCCCACAACTATTCTAGTCTTCGGTCTTTAGTGTATAATGTATCAAATCTGTTCTTCAGATAATCTCTAAATTCAGGTGGGATATATTAAAGGTCATATTTCAGTTCTCATGGACTTGTTTTCATTTTCTTCAGCTTCAGTTTGAATGTGCATATGAGTAATTGATGGTCTGTTCCACACTGTGCCCTTGGCCTTGTTTTGACTGATGATATGGAGCTTTTCCATCGTCTCTTTCCGCAGATGTAGTTAATTTGATTTCTATTTATTCCATCTGCTGTCTTAAGAAGGTATTTGAAATGAGTAAATCATTGGTTTTGCAGAATTCTATCATGCATTCTCCAGAATCATTTCTAAGACCAAGGCCTTATTTTCCAACTACTGATCCTCCCTTTTTGCTCCCAACCTTTGAATTCTAATCACCAGTATTTATCAATACATCTTGATTGCATGTTTGATCAATTTCAGATTGAAGAAGTTGGTAGAATTCTTCTACTTCATCCCTACTTGCTAATCTTATGGTCAGCAGTTCGAAACTACCAGCTGCTACACAGGAAAAAGATGAGGCTTTCTGCTCCAGTAAAGATTTCCAGCCTCGGAAACCCTGTACAAGATTGCTATGAGTTGGAACTGACTCCATGGCACATAACAACACCAAAAAGTTTAATTTTTAATGTAAAAAAAAAAATCTATGCCATAGTACTGTTATTGTTGTTATTGTTGTTGTTAAGTGCCATCCCATCTGTTCTGACTCATAGCAACCATATAAAGGTCTTTCAAGGAATGGCTGGTAGGTTTGAAACACCAATCTTGAGGTTAGCTGTTCAGTGCTTATCCTACAGCACCACTCCAGGATTCCATTTTTAATTAAAAGTTCACGTCTCCAGAGGTTGTGTCTCATTCACTCATAGTTAGTCTAACAAAGCTGCTGTGATTGACAATATTAAGGAATTCACAATCACCCTTTTCACATACACACAACACACACATACAGAGTCTTACAACTCTATTCCCATTGAAATTATTCCAAAAAAGTCACATATACTTGTGGGAGATTGATATAAATTGAGACAAACAATAATTTAACTCATTTTGTTTTTTACTGTTACTCAACATTTACCTATAGGATTTTTTGATAACACTTTAAAGTGAATTGCAATACAATAGAATACAATAAACACCTCTATCATCTCATAAATCCCTTATTATCTATCTTGCTTGAAATTCAAGAAGCAATGTAAGTGAACTGCCTAGATATTTAATCACAGTTTACAAATAATGTTTCTGTTATGTGGCTAAACTTCTTGCTAATGCTATCTTGCATTCAGGAATATAATTTGTAAGGCTTTGTGCAATAGGAAAATGTGAGGCCCTTTGTACAATATATATATATATATATATATATATATTAAAAATTACAAAATGGGATTCCCTAAAACTGCACCAGTTGTGTATCAATGAAGTCAGTATTGATTACTTTTATAGATTTAAATCTGACAAATACTTTTATTCATTTGATTCTTATAACTACTTATAAGGTTGCTGTTGTTAAGTGCCGTCGAGTCGGTTCCGACCCATAGCGACCCTGTACAGGGTTTCCGAGGGTGTAAATCCTTACGGGAGTAGAAAACCTCATCTTGCTCCCGCGGAGCGGCTGGTAGTTTCAAACCGTTGACCTTAAGGTTCACAGCCCGATTTGTAACCACTACGCTACCAGAGCTCCTTTACATGGCTAATATCAGTACTCTTCCTCTGTGACTGTTAAAACATTTGATTTTCAAACAATTCATATTACAACCTAACTGGTAAATGGTGGAGTTGGAACACTATTGGTGTTCTAACTTGTGGTCTAATACACTTTCTAATATATTACATTACATTTTATGAAAACAACACCACAAAATGTCATCTTTAATTAGCCATATGTCCATAGTATGCATTCCTAGAAACCGAAAGACATACACATAAAACAATGACCCATGAGGAATTTCTCTCTCCTTGACTAAAATTGTTATTCAATCACTTTTAAACCAAGACTTTGGTATTTATCTTCCAACCAAACATTCAAAGCAATACTAACACAGAAATAAAATAACATCATTTACCTCAACTATCGTTCCAGATAATAAAATATTTTGGGTCTCTGACCTGTCCAGACTTCAGTAAGCCCTTCACAACTTTAGCACTGAAAGACATTATAATACTTTGTCCTTCCACCTGCATTTATTGAGAGTTGCAAGTAAAGTGTTAATAAAAGTAATGTAGAAATGGTTACAAGCATACATTGACAGAGCTTCCAGAGGTTCAAGCCAGATTAAGAAGAGGCTGTGGAATGAGGGTATCATTGCTGATGTCTGATGGATCTTGGCTAAAAGCAGAGAATATCAGAAAGATATTGACTACACAAAGGCTTTTGATTGTGAGGATGATGGCAAGCTATGAACAATATTGTGAAGTATGAGTATTCCAGAACACTTCAGTGTGCTCATGAGGAATTTGTACTTGGACCAAGAGGCAGTTGTTTGAAGAGAACATGGGAACACTGAATGTTTTAAATTAAGAAAGGTAAGTGACAAGGTTGTATTCTTTCACCATATTTATTCAACATGTATGTTGAGCAAATAATCTGAGAAAATGGGTTATATGAAGAAAAATGTGGTGTCAGGATTGGAGGAAAACTCATTAACAACCTGTGATATGCAAATGATACAACCTTGCTTGCTGAAAGTGAAGAGGACTTAAAATATTTACTGATGAAGGTCAAAGAGCACAGCCTTTGGTATGGATTACATCTCAATGTCATGAAAACAAAAATCTTCACCACTGAGCCAATAAACAACATTTTTATCGTTGGAGAAAAGATTGAAGTTGTCAAGGACATCATTCTTCTTGCATCAACCATCAACACTCACTGAAGCAGCAGTCAAGAAATCAAATGACGTATTGCATTGGGCAAATCTGCTGGACAAGATCTTTTTAAAGTGTTGAAGAGCAAAGATGTCAGCTTGAGGACTAAGGTGCGCCTGACCCAAGCCATGGTATTTTCAATAACCTCATATGCGTGCAAAAGCTGGACAGTGATTAAGGAAGATCATAGGAGAATTGATGCTTTTGAGTTATGGTGCTGGAGGAGAATATTTAAAGAACCAATAGATCTGTTTTGGAAGAAGTGCTGGAGGAGAATATTGAAAGAACCAATAGATCTGTTTTGGAAGAAGTGCAGCCAGCGTGCTCCTTGGAGGCCAAGATGACCAAACTCCGTCTCTCATGCTTTGGACATATTGTCAGGAGGGACCAGTCACTGGAGAAGGTTATCATGTTTGGTATGGTGGAGGGTCAGAGAAAGAGAGTAAGACCCCCAACGAGATGGATTGGGCAAGTGGCAGCATTGATGGACTCAAGCATAGTGAGGTTGGCCCAGAATCAGACAGTGTTTTGTTCTATTGTGCATAAGGTCACTATGAGTCTTCACCGAGTCTATGGCACCTAACAACAACAATGACAGAACTCAGTCAAGACAAAAGCTTTTGTTAAAATAACACTTTCCTCTCCTGATAGAGCTCTCTATTAATCTCATTGGAGACCACGGATTGCCTTTCCTCTCTACCCCATTAATTCACTTCCAAATGGAAAAAAAAAAAAAAATGAAGATAGTGCAGCTACTCTCTTTCCCTTCCTCCCATTCCATATTTGCTTAAAATCTACTCTTGTCACTGCTATGATTTCTCTCCAATCATGAGGTTGCCATAGCAACTATTTACTAACTCTTTAATTGACTCTACTAAACATTCTTCTGTTAATATTCTATTAACATTGGCTGTTTAATCCATCTAGAAAATAGTTTTAGAGTTCCTACTATGTGCAAGGACTTCTGATGTGGTGCTTTAGGATCAGCACTGGACTTTGAACCACAAGATGATTAGTTCAAACCTATCAACTGCTCCTCAGAAACCCTATACAGGATCGTTATGTGTCAGAACTGACTCAACAGCACTTAACTATGTGCAAGGTACATGATTTTTTATCATATATCAAAGTTTTTAGGATCTAAAAACAATACTAGTATGCTGGTACTAAAGAACTTTAGCTGTGAAATACACACACACACATTTGCAAATAAATTTGTATTCTATTTAATGCAAAATTATATATGGTGTATTTTTTACATACACAGTTTAAGTAGCTCTAGTAGTGCAGTAGTTACAAGATGGGCTGCCAACCTCAAGATCAGCAGTTCGAAACTACTAGCCATTCCATGGAAGAATGAATGAGGCTTTCCACTTCTGTAAAGATTTACAGTCTCAGAAACCCTATATATGATACCTCTATGTCGGAACCAACTCCACGGCACACCACCACCGCAACCACCACATTTTGTAAATTGCATATAGCTATTCACAGTTCTGAGATATTCTGGGTTTCGGCATTGTGATCTAGTGATTTGAACCCAGGGAATCTGTATGGGATTTATTTTCTTTACTGGAATGTGGGAGTAGGATGCTTAGGGAAGTTGGCTCACCAAATTTAAGGTGAATTTCTTCTTGAATTCAGAACAAAACAATCACTACTACTTTAGTTTAACTTGATTTTCTTTTCAGTGCACAATATGGTCTGGTTTATTCAGAATAGAAAGCAAGTGTTACAGGGACAGAAACTGGAGAAAATCCTTGTGCAAGCATATTTATTGTACAGAATGTGTTATACCCAGATCAACAAAGCCTTGTTTGAATAATAATTATTATTATTTTTGTTATCCTCTTTATTTACATGACACTTTATCCTTGGCAAATTGTCCTCCAACATCATTTAATTCTTCCATATCTTGTAGGTCAGAGGAATGAGCTCCAATGGGATCACATTATAGAGGAACTTAGTTTGGGCCATATAGAAAATCTTATTTTCCCTCCTGAGACTAGACTGTATTTATGAAATTTGAAAAGGATAAGAATTTTATCTTTTCTCTCTCACATATTATGTGGGTGTGAGTGTATATGTGTGTGAGAGAGAAACAGACAGACAAAGATAGAGGGGTGTCATAGGAACATTGGTAGGGGTGTTACCATATCCTATCCTCAGAAATAGAAATTTGGCTGATATCACTTGTCTCTTAGGATAGGGTGAAGCATAGGAGTGTGACCAAGAAACAAATACGTTACAAAAATTTTCAGTAGCTGAGTTTTTGCATGTAGATCACCAAACATTTCTTCTGAGGTGCCTTTCTAGGTGAACTTGAATCTCTAATCTTTTGGGTAATGGTTGAGTGCATTAACTTTTTGCCATCCAGGGACTCCGGGAATATGATACTGTCTTTTATATCGCCTTTCAAGTCAAGCATCTGACTCACATACATTTTACATTTCATTTCTCTATAAAGTTTAATACTCCTTCTATAAGTTTTAAAATTCTTGAAGATAAGTACTATGTTGTCATATTATTGTGTGAAAGGCCTGGCAATCTACTTTTCTAAAGATTACAGTTCAAACAAAACAATTAAACAACAACAACACAACACTACTCTGTAACACAGGATTTAATGACAAATTGGAACCAACTCCGTGACAATGGATTTGGTTTTGTTTTAGAAAGTATATCACAAGAATAGGCAACTCTTACACAGTCATTCTGAGTGCCTTTCAAAATAAGGACCCCACTCTGGTAGCGTAGTGGTTTCGAATCGGGCTGTGAGCCTCAAGGTCAGCAGTTCGAAACTACCAGCGGTTCCACGGGAGAAAGATGAGGCATTCTGCTCCCGTAAAGATTTACAGCCTTGGAAACCCTGTGCAGGGTCGCTATGAGTCAGAACCGACTCCACGGCACACAACAACAACAACAACATCTTCCAGTACTATATCAGACAATATTCTTGCTTTAGACTTAGGAAATCCATAATATATTAATTAGGTAATTATTATAAGTAGATTGCCAAAACCGTCACCAAGCTCTGCTGTAACCTGTTCACCATAGAAGACCCTGCTGGCATTTGAAATATCAGGGGCATAGCATCAACAAACCAATGCAATGCTGGAAATGCTCACTCATCTGTGTAAAGCAATTTGTAAGACCTGGATAACTGATTGTAAGATATCTACATGCATGTCCCTTACAAAGAAAGGTAATCACAAAGAATGCAAAAATTATTGAACAGTATCATTAATATCACATGCTAGCTAAATTCTTCTGAATATAACTCAAAAATGACTATAGCCATACGTCAACAAAGAACTACAAGAAGTTCAAGCAGGATTCAAAAGAAGACTGGAATGAAGGATATCATTGCCTATGTGAAATGGACCTTGGCTGAAAGAAAAGAATACCAGAAAGACATTTACATTTGCTTTATTGACTACATGGATCACAACTAATTATGGACAGCATTATGAGGAATGGTGATTCCAGAACAGTTAATTGTGCTTATGATGAACCTGTAGATCAGGGGTGGGAAATGTCCAGCCTGCAGGATGTATATAGTTCATTGAATTATTTGCCATGCCACGACAACAGCAGTACCAATCATCACAATTGTTGTTGTTAAGTGCCATTGTTGTTGTCATTAAGTGCTGTACTGTCAAGTTGGTTCAGACTCAGTGACCTTGTATATGGTTTCCAAGAAGCAGCTGGTGGTTTTGGACTACCGACATTGAGATTTAAAGATCCTACAGCATTACACTAGAAGTCCTGAGTGCCATTAGGAGTGATTTAATTAAACATTTGACCAAATATTGCAGGCTAATTTTAAGTTGAAATTTTTGTATGGTCCACGAATTATGTTATAAATTTTACCATAAAAAGATTCCTTACCCCTGCCATAAATATATCAAGAATCATTTTAACCTACTATATATCCATGGTAGCCAAAACAATCTGGAACTGATACAATGACAGACACATAAACCAATAAAACCAAATTGAAAATCCAAGTGTAAATCCATCTAGCTACGAAAAGCTGGCCTACAACAAAGGGCCAAAATCCATGAAATTGGAAAGAAACAATCTTTAACAAATGGTGCTTGAAAAACTAGATGTCTATCTGTAGATAAATTAAACAGGACCCCCTACCTCACAGCATACAAAACAAACTAACTCAAAATGAATCAAAGATCTAAATATAAAACCAAATGAAATGAAGATCATGAATGAAAGCATAGGGACAATGATAGAGATCCTAATATGTGTGAACTCCTGAGCCTATGGGTTTGACCTGGCCACTGGGGGGCTAGGATTGAGTGAGAGAGAGAGAGAGTGAGTGAAGAGCCAGCTGATCTGAAGTGCAAGGAGAAGAACGTGAACTTGAAAGGGACCAGTCGCTGGAGAAGGATATCATGTTTGGTAAGGTGGAGGTTCAGAGAGAAAAAGGAAGATCCCTAACGAGATGGATTGGGCAAGTGGCAGCATTGATGGACTCAAGTTTGGCAACAGTAGTGAGGTTGTTCCTGGATCGGGCAGTGTTTCATTACCGACTCAATGGCACCTAACAACAACAAAGTGGCTTACATAAAAGCTTTTGTGGATGTGCTTATAGTGAAAATGATATAGGGAAAGTTAATCCACCATGTATGTAAGAGAAAATGGCTAGAAGAACCCTGTGCTGTAATGAATTATCTAATGTACCTTTTAGCCATTGTTGTAATTCCTACAAAAAAACATTTCTGTCTGACTGAGTCTGTCTGGAAGAAGATACTGATGGGATGGCATGATTCATTGTAGTTGTAAAAAAATAAATAAATAAAAAATTGAAACTCTAGTATGGATATGAAAAGAACCATTTCAGAATCAGGAAGGGTGATCTCAGTAACATCAAAAAAGAATAGCCAGGAGTCGGGCATGTCCTTTAGACCATGAGACTCCTTCACATTAAACCTCCTGGACCCAGGGAGAGAAAGCTGTAACACTGAAAGAGGGTCAAAGATGCAGCAAGCAGCACAACCAAGATCCAAAGCATGAGCCAGGTCAGTGGATTTCTCAGACAATAGTACAAGTAATGTTGAGTGACTGTGGACAAGAAATGTACTTGTAAAGTGGGGTACCTCCAGCAACTTAATTGGGCTAACATGGTTTGCTAATCCACAGAGCTACAGCTAAAATCCTTCAGGTTTAGACTTATGATAGAGTGGCATTTTCTCTGAGTGTTTATGAACAGTCTTAAAACATATCTGTAACACTGGCCAGGCAGAGGGGTGTGTCTATGGGCATGTTTGAGGAGGGGCAGTCCTGACTGAAAGAAGTGTGTCCTGTGCAATTTCTGGTCTTGATTTGTAGCCTATTTACTTCCCTAATAAACCCCATAACTATGAATATGGAATCTGAGTTCTGTGTGGCCATTGCAAAAATTATTAAACACAGTTGTGTAGAGAATGCTGTGGGAACGTTGGCCAGTACAACAATTTTAGCACCAAACATAATTAAAAATGTATGAAAAGAAGATGATGAATTAGATAAATGGGGTTTCCTAAAAATTAAAACACTTATGCTCATCAAAGACTTTTCCAAAAGAATAAGAAGAGACCCTACAGACTGGGGGAAGAATATTGGCAACAAGTATCTGACAAGGGACTGTCCAGCTGTGCGTCAAAACTGTTTAGACTCCCAAATGGACCAATAAATAGCATCATGATAAAGGGAGAAAAGATTGAAGTTGCTAAAGACTTCATTTTGCTTCGATCCACTGTCAACACTCTTGGAAGCAGAAGTTAAGAAATGAAATGATGTATTAAATTAGCCAGATTTGCTGAGCAAGACTTCTTTAAAGTGTTGAACAGCAAGGATGTCAGTTTGAAGGCTAAGGTACGGCTGACACAAGCCATGGTATTTTCAATAGCTTCATATGCATATGAGTTGGACAGTAAATAAGGAAGACCATAGAAGAATTGATACATTTGAGTTGTGGTTTTGATGAAGAATATTAAAAGTACCAAGGACTACCAGAAGAACAAAAAATCTATGTTGGAATAAGTACAATCAGAATGCTCTTTGGAAGCCAGGATTGTGAGACTTTGTTTGCCATACTTCAAACATATAATCAGGAAGGACCAGTCCTTGGATAAGGACATTATTGTTGGTAAAGTGGAGGGTTAGCAAAAAAGAGGAAGTCCCTCAATGACATGGATTGGAATAGTGGCAGCAGCGATGGGCTCAAGCTTAACAAATATTGTGAAGATGCTGGGGGACTGGGCAGTGTTTCTTTCTGCTTTGCATAACGTCATTATAAGTCAGAACCAACTCGGTGGGACCTAACGACAACAACAAGTATTCATTCCCATTCATTCATGCTCAAGAATCATCTGATACAGTGTTTTTAAGAAAAACTCCAGATTGATGAGCTCCACCATGCTCCACTGAAACAGCATATCACATGACCTAAGAATATGCATGTTAAAAATCTCTCCTGATAATTCTGAGGCATTTAAATATTAAAATGCATTTGGAAACTATTAAACATGACATACAAAAAACACATTTATGCTAGGGTAAAAAAAATACATCTATACCAGGGTACAAAATATATATCCATACCAGGGTTCAAATCTCATTACATATGCAAGTTGCCCAAGGACAGCTGTACTGGGTCTTACAAATTTTCACAAGTAAAGTTCTTGTGAGCCTTGCTTATGGTAAGTTTTCAATAAAGGTTTCTAAAGAAAAAAAAATTCTGTTTAGAAAACTTTAATGTATCAACAACAAAAAGACAAATAGCCAATTTTAAAAATGAACAAAGGGGCTTCCCCTATGGCAGGACAGCCAGGGAAGTAAGGTAGGGACGGGGCTCCAGGGGAAAACGAGTGGGATCTCACAAAGGAAACGTTCATATACCAGTCCCATGGCTTTTAAACTATCATAAAGTCTCCTGAACTCATATTTTTGAGAAATCGCACTAATAAGGAAAAAAGAAAGACGTGTGTTTTGTGACTCTTGCCTGCGGTCGGCAGGTAACTCCAGCAACTGCAGAGTTTAGAGGGCGGGGCCAGGGCCAGCCCATTCATAAAGCGGTGTATCCAGCAGGAAAAAAAAAAAAAAAAAAAAGGAAGAGCAAGAGGCATCCTACCTTCCCCCTGCCCCAAGTCTCCCCATCCTGGCTTGATATCCCAATAAAAATCGGCCAGGTGCACCTCACCCACACAGGGAGAGTGTGAGAAATTTGGTGGCAGCTTTTTGACGTCATCCATCGTCCGCCATCTGTCGCTGCATCTAAGTCCCCTGCCCCCACTCCTAGCTAGCAACGGGGATTCTCCAGCGGCTGTTCTGACAGGACAGGGAACAGAAAAAGTTAACCAAAGCCACATATCTGCTCCAATGTGGTGATTTCTGTCCATGCATTTATATTACTTCGGCTTTTAGTCCTTTGGATTACACATCCCTCCTGGAGGTGGGAATTTATCCCCCCTACGTTCCATAAGAAGAAGCAGCAATCGTGGCCATATAGCCAAGCTACAACATAATACTCCACCACTTAGACAAGACCCAACAACAACATCTGCTGCATATTACAGATGAAAGGGAAGCCCATCTCCTGATTATATTAATAATAATAATAATAAGGATAATGATAATAAAACAATAACCATGACCAATAAGAAACAATCAACTTAATCGAAGCATGTCCAAAAACAGAGGAGGGGAGCTGACGCAAATGAACTGGAGACAGACAAAAGCTTTATAGAGGAGGAGGAGCGGGTTTTGGATATGACTGAGAGGGAATTCAGAAGAATGATATGGAAACATATTCAAATAATCCGAAAAGCGGTTGAGGAAAATAAGGAAGAAGTAAAAAAAATTCTCCAGGAACAATCAAATAGGATTGACACAGCATTGGAAACAATTCAAAACCTGCAAAAAGATGCCCAGGTG